>NC_048427.1:14720126-14725660 GCF_013103735.1 Etheostoma cragini | reverse complement strand
ACACGTAGTATCTGCTGCGCGCGGCCGCACGTGAGCGAGAGTTGACAACAAACACCGGCAGCTGCTCCGCCATTCATCATAAAGTTTGGCTTTAAAACGTCATAGACCCAACAAGACCCAAACAAAGAAGCGCTGAACGCAAAATAGGTGAGTAACCTGTGGTGAGTAAACATGTTCAGCTCAGCATTGGCCACACTGGTTCTATTGGCATCACATGTAATGGTACACTGACTGTTGTTCCGCTGACTCCAAAAAGCCTTGCAATGGCACCAACAGGCAAACCCACATGTAGAAGTCCTTCCACGGCGTCCACAGGCAGCATAGAAGCAGGGCGACCAGCTATCCCAGGTGTGTGATTAACGTTAGCGACCGAGTTAAGAAGATAGGCCGCTTCCTCCACATTCTGAAAAACTACATTGTCCACATCTGTGTCCATGTGTGCCGCTAACTGAAACACACGTTCTGTCAGAGCATCTAAACGAAAAATGATAAAGTCAATACTTATAACGTTAGCATTTTTTTCAAAAACAGTTGCTAAATGCCTCCTGTCACTGACAACTTCATCGCGGCTAGCCATCTTTGTTGTGTGTGTGACCGGTGGCATGTAAATTCGACCGTGCAGTGAAATGCCGACCAACCAATGGGCAGAAGTTGGCCCCTTAAGACCCGCCCCTCCTCATTTGCATTAATGAGGTAGAAATGCATACAGAAATGTAAAAGTGACAGGCAGAAATAAATACCAGGGGTGAAAATAAATAGGGTAGAAATGCAAAGGAAGAATAAAACAGACCAAAAAATTAAACACACACAGAAATAAATACATTTAAGAAATAGGTAATTACTAAATAAAGTTGAAGATTATAACGGACAATAAATAAATAAGGTAATTATCCATCCATCCATCTTGCACCGCTTATCGGGTCGCGGGGGCAGCAGCTCCAGCAGGGGACCCCAAACTTCCCTTTCCCGAGCCACATCAACCAGCTCAGACTAGGGGATCCAGAGGCGTTCCCAGGCCAGGTTGGAGATATAATCTCGCCACCTAGTCCTGGGTCTTCCCCGAGGCCTCCTCCCAGCTGGACGTGCCTGGAACACCTCCCTAGGGAGGCGCCCAGGAGGCATCCTTACCAGATGCCCGAACCACCTCAACTGGCTCCTTTCGACGCGAAGGAGCAGCGGCTCTACTCCGAGCTCCTCTCGGATGACTGAGCTTCTCACCCTATCTCTAAGGGAGACGCCAGCCACCCTCCTGAGGAAACCCATTTCGGACGCTTGTACCCTGGATCTCGTTCTTTCGGTCATGACCCAGCCTTCATGGCCATAGGTGAGGGTAGGAATGAAAATTGCCCGGTAGATCGAGAGCTTTGCCTTCTGGCTCAGCTCTCCTTTTGTCACAACGGTGCGATGAACGGAATGTAATACCGCACCGGCTGCTCCGATTCTCCGACCAATCTCACTCTCCATGGTCCCCTCACTCGCGAACAAGACCCCAAGGTACTTAAACTCCTTCACTTGGGGTAAGGACTCACCCCCTACCCGAAGAAAGCACTCCATCGGTTTCCTGCTGAGAACCATGGCCTCAGATTTTGAGGTGCTGATCCTCATCCCAGCCGCTTCACACTCGGCTGCGAAACGATCCAGTGAGTGCTGAAGGTCACAGACCGATGACGCCATCAGGACCACATCATCCGCAAAAAGCAGCGATGAGATCCTGAGCCCACCGAACTGCAACCCCTCCCCGCCCCGACTACGCCTCGATATCCTGTCCATAAATATTATAAACAGGATTGGTGACAAAGCGCAGTCCTGGCGGAGGCCAACCCTCTCCCGGAACGAGTCCGACTTACTGCCGAGAACCCGGACACAGCTCTTGCTTTGGTCATACAGAGATTGGATGGCCCAGAGAATGGACCCCCTCACCCCATACTCCCGCAGCACCTCCCACAGTTTCTCCCGGGGGACCCGGTCATACGCTTTCTCCAGATCCACAAAACACATGTAGACTGGTTTGGCATACTCCCTGGCTCCCTCCAGGATCCTTGCGAGAGTAAAGATCTGATCCGTTGTTCCACGACCAGGACGGAATCCGCATTGTTCCTCTTCAATCCGAGGTTCCACTATGGGCCAAAACCTCGATTCCAGGACCTTGGAGTAGACTTTACCAGGGAGGCTGAGAAGTCTGATACCCCTGTAATTGGCACACACCTTCTGGTCCCCCTTTTTGAAGAGGGGAACCACCACACCAGTCTGCAACTCCTTAGGCACTGTCCCAGACCTCCACGCAATGTTGAAGAGGCGTGTCAACCAAGACAGCCCCTCAACACCCAGAGCTTTGAGGTAATTATTACAAAGCTAAATATATAAAGAAGCTAATTAAAAGAGATATATACATTTATGTCTCACTGTATAATTTAATTTCTACCTACATTTATTTGTTCATTGTATTTTTTGGGGCAATTAATTGTATGCCTATTTATTTATTGAGCATTTATTTATTTCTGTATTTATTCTTAAATATGGAAGACCTGGTCCTCCATAACCGTGAGGGGATATTTGCTGAATTTGACAAAAAGTGTATCTGATTAACATCACATGCTATATCTTTAAAGTGTCCCAAATTTCTACTGTAGGATCAACAGTAACAATATTAATAATCACGAGCCCATAATGTACCATCATTTGGTGTACACGCATACATCTTTATTTTGTAAATTTGTACTTTATTACCTTCTGCAGCATTGATGGTTGCATCCGTCATTAAGGCCTTCTCTATTTGTCCTTCTACAAAATTCAGACTCCAGGGAGACTCTTCATCTTGCAGCAGGATCACATTGATTGTAAGCCCATCCAGACACTGTCTGATCCCCCGACACGAAGCAGCAAGAATCCCCAAGACACACAACCACCACCACCCTGCTCCCATTTTCAGCTCGGTTTTTTCTGCTTTATTTAAAATTCGATGATCCGGTAAAGACTTTCAGTGTTTGGTTTTGTCACTATTCCGGCTCCAGAGTCCAGTGCGTCTATGGTGCAGTAAAGTCACTAAACACTCCAAGAACGTCTTCTTAATTGTTGTTGTAAATTCCAGAAATTAAAAAGTGTCAGAACCCAAAGATGAATTACCAGAGAAAAATCCAGTATCCTTGTCTGTGGTCTTCATTGAGTCGTTTGCTTCTCACATTCACCCTCCCTCTGTTCCCCTAAGAGGCAGCTTACCTGTCCTTTCCACATCAGGTTGTTAATAAACAACCTTAAAAGACACATAGGCAGGTCATATAACATTCTCTATTGATGTGCCAAGGTCTGCGTAATTTACAAGCTTCAAACACATAAATACAAAGAGCACAGATTGTAGCTGGTTGTGAACTTGTTGATAATATACATTTATATTTTACAAAGGATGGTCATTTGGGATAACCACCTATAATGATCCTATTCTTCAGAGCAGTTCAGGTCGTGAGAGATAAAATAACTGGATATTTGAGGTCAGTGTAAAGTAAAATAAGCTGCACTGACGTTCAACAGCAGGGTGATGGTGAGGCCTTGTACACATGTCACCTCTGGAAATGTATCTGGAACTAGTCCTGTGGTGTACCATGTGCTTATGGACCTGAAATTCACATTGGTAGCAAACATGAAGGCTACATGATTGCCAAGTTTGTTAGCTGTGAATTAAGAACATGATGAGTCCTGAGGTGCGGAACACACCTGAACACGCTGTCAAGAAAGCTCATCAGAATCATGTTCCTTGGTGAGCAAAGAAGGAATTCACAACAAAGACTGCACAGACCTTTTCAATGGAATTCCATTTCTAGGCAACAGCCAGACCCATTGTTAACTTAATTGTTTTATATATAAGGTTAACTTCCTGTCAGTAGATGTCATTCACATACACTGTAACAGGAAATCCACTTGGGGCCGTTTAGGCTGTTTATGTTCACAACTGTAAAATGATCTGAATGGTAGAGAAGGATGAGGCATCTCCACCATAGATGTATAATAAGAAGTGGATACAGCATTGGAGGCAGAGGCCTGTTCATTCCTATGAAAGTTGCTTACTGATGCTTGAAGCCAGAAAAGTTCATTTCTGCATATAAAATGACCCAGGTGATAGATAGATAGATAGATAACAGTGACTGGTGTTGCTTCCGCATTTTGGGGCCCATAGAGCAGGTGCATTAGAGGTTTAGCGCTCTGGCTAACTTGAATGGGGGATTAAGGTAAGATAAGATAAGAAAAACCTTTTATTTGTATCACAGTGGGGAAATTGTAGATAAATGATTTAATTGTGCAGTTTGTCTAGACTTCCCAAAAGTTATCTTGCGAAATGGATCCGATTTTGACAGTAAAACGGGTCAATTCAGGGGAGTTGTGTTGCTGTAAAAAAGAAGTATCCACTAATTTACAGACATGTCTAAGGAAAAAGTCTTTTGGAGCCCCATTGCATCACATGCTGTCATGGTAGTTGTGATTCCACTGTTTAGCCACTACTGACATCTTGGTAAATTGACTTGTTTCTTACCAGGACCTAGCTAAATATCTGTATGAATTTTGTTTCTGCACACTTTCCTGCATGGAGGACACTAGTGAGGAAACATTTAGCTTAAAGGGACAGTTTCCCCCGAAAATAAAAAATATTTTCTCTGTGTAAAATCTGAGTCCATCCTATGAGATGGAGCATCCGTGTATGTGTGTTTGTGTGAGTGTCTTCACTGTATGTGTCAGATACAGTCAGAAAGCAAATATAGACACACACACACACACACACACACACACAGACACACACACAGAGCTTGTAAATTTCTGGAAGATAGCCTAGGGAAAGAAGAGAAAGGAGAGAAAAGAGAAGTGCAAAGGTTGTCGGGCCATTAAACTCATCACAGATAACATGCTGTAAAACCACAGACACTTCTGTGATTCAGTTCAAAGGCTCTCTGTATACTGTTTATCTGTAACACATACGTACACACCCTGTAATTCAGTCCTTGGGAAAGACTAAAGGAAGTGAATTTAACCCAAAGCCACTTATTTTTATTTAGTGCAATTTCTTCATCTTATTGAAGCACTACAGTACATGTGCAAGTTAAACAAAGTCACTTTAACAATGGTGCCCATTGTTCTAGGCAGAGGTGGGACCCATTATACACACACACACACACACACACACATATCATTTAATGACAGGAATTAATTATCCGCATATTACATCCGCATGTGTGTGTGTGTAAAATATATGGGTCGATCAAACAAACAGAATCTGAAAAAAGTCTTCCTTTTCCTGCCTCGCTATGCTTATTGTTATGCTTGCGTTCTTCATGTTTTATATCACCGTCTTTTGTATTGATTTTTTTATTTTTTATTTAACCTTTATTTAACCAGGAAAATCCCATTGAGATTACTAATCTCTTTTTCAAGGGTATCCTGGCCAAGACAGCGGCACAGATCACAACAACAATTCCGTACATTACAATTTCATAACAATTTCCTAAAAACTATTTAAAACATTTACAGACCATAGATTTAATTTCCAAACC
>NC_048427.1:14700376-14720026 GCF_013103735.1 Etheostoma cragini | reverse complement strand
TTGTATTTTTTGGGGCAATTAATTGTATGCCTATTTATTTATTGAGCATTTATTTATTTCTGTATTTATTCTTAAATAAGGTAGACCTGGTCCTCCATACACGGTCATCTAACTCTCTATTATCTGTTAATGCTGAAAAAGTATGCAATAATACACAGCCATGGCTGTGAAAATGGAAAACAAACAGAAAGGATTGCTAGGGCCACAAAACTCTCTTCCAGTCAATTGGCTGTCAAATACAATATTTGTTTGCATTGTTGTGCGACTCCATTTGTCATCTATGCTTTAAATGATATAATTGTTTTTCATTCAAAAAACACACAAAAGTCAATGAAATGTTAGTTAAAATACACACTTCAGGTGAGACCCAGGTTTTAACTCAGTCCAGGGGGATGTTTAATCTCCAAACCGTGTGCACCGTTTTGGCGACGGGCTTTGAGTTTTGTTTTCTCTCGTTTGGTGGGTGTGTCTCTCTCGTTTATTGGCTGCGTCTGCAGGTGATACCCAATCAGCACAGACATGTATGTAAACTCGTGGTAATAAAAACGCAGAGAGAGCTCCCACACAACACTGTGGTCAACCCCGTGGTTCGACCAAAGAGCCTCTATACTTAGCACCCCCTTTTCTCAGAACGTGACCCTTGTACCTTAACACATTACCCCCCTATAAAATATTTGGAACATTCCAAAAGTGACCTTTTAAACAGGAAGTTAGTAGCATCATTTGGTTCTGAAAGCCATGGGAAGACAGAAAGTATGTTCTCTCCTTTTCTTTTCTGTATACTTAATGCACTTGTTACTATGGCTGAGAAGGTCAATCTCAACGTCCTGTCCTGTTACCTAAATCATTTCGTTCTTCTTTAGTTTATTTGACGTTTTTGGTAAATCACTAGTGTGCTTAGTGTCCACATGCAAGCATGGATACCCTGTGGCTATTTTTCATGTATTTGCCAAGTGCATGACAAAACGTCAGTCTTGTTAATTTCAGTCCAGAGTAATATGACTTTAGAAAAACATTTGAACATGTAACCAACCATTTCTTTAAAATAAACAGTTGCTTGATGAGACAACAAGGGAAATAGTGGTATTCTTTTAAACCATATCAAGAATTAATAAAAATAACATACACTACCGGTCAAAAGTTTGGGGTCACTTACAAATTTCCATTCCACTCCATTATAGACAGGATACCAGCTGATCTGGGTGGGTGGCTGATCTTTAATGCAATATCTACATTTCCCATTATCAGCAACCATTCATCCAATGTTCCAAAGGCACATTTTGTTTACTAATCTGATATCATTTTAAAAAACTAACTAAGAAAACATTAAACAACCCTTTTGCAATTATGTAAGCACATAATGTAATCTGAAAACTGCTGCCCTGGTTAAAAAAAACAAGGCAACTGATCTCAGCTGGGATTCTGTCTATACTGGAGTCCAATGGACATTTGTGAGTGACCCCAAACTTTTGACCGGTAGTGTATATATATATATATATATATATATATATATATATATATATATATATACACAGTATGTTTTAAACATGCTATTCAATGAAAAAATGACATCAAATGGCACCCAATCGACAGCTGGCATGGCGGACACCGCATGTACACCCCATAGAGAGTTAAAGAGACACACTTACTTACAGCCTTTAAAAAAATGTTTTGTGCTTTTTCATTCTTTTTACAAACCACGAAAAAGATGCTAGGTTTAATCTCACGGCTAACTACAGCGGGTTCGACACAACCTTTTATCGACGTAAAGGCTGCCAGAGTACCACGTGTGAGGGAGTAGAGGAGCTAAGGAAGCTAATGGTAAGTACAGTTTTTTACATCCACCTCAGACTCATGATATACTTTTTAATAACATGTAGACATAGACTTGCCATGTGCTTAGCCTTAGCGTGTGGTGTCTACCTTGAAAATAAAACGCTATATCACTAGGGAGCAGAGCAGTGCTGCATCATTCTGATTTTGCTCCAGTGTTAATGTTTTTGTCTAAAGTCTGTTGCTCACTTTATTGCACCTTATACTCATATAGATAAGTTTTGAACACACGTTTACAAGCAATGCTTCAAAAGTTTAACGCCAGTCCATCAACTTAAACTTAGTTAAATAGAACTCACACTCACTTGTGTTCTTTCTCAGGATTCAGGCACTCTGGGATGTGCAGTCCTTGGGCCCACCTGCACCTACGCTACCTTCCAAGTGGTTGAGTAAGTGCGTTTTTTCCCTAAGGTCATACCCACATCTGTGTAGTCATTTCGTTTAAATTTGTATTTAAAGTATAACAATTTATCTCGAGGCACTTTACAGATAGAGCAGGTATAGACCACACTCAGACCCAACATCTCCAGTGACACCATCTTTAAAAACCTTGCTCACATTGAAATCTGTTTTGGAGTCCTCGTTTTTAGTACGTACAATATTCAAATGTGTGGAGACGGTTGAACTAAGGCACTCAAATGTACTCGAATAATAAGGAAAGGGTAGTCCATTGGTGAGGGGATGATGGGACCTGAGTGGGTCAGGTTTCTGTTACGGATCTGGTATTGACAGGATCTTCTCCTGAATTAGCTTCCTAACGTTAGGTTGTGTAGCTGCGCCTATAGCTCCATGTCTCTACGATCCATCTTACCATTTTTTCCATCAATGTTTATGTCATGCCCCCCCTCCTCCACTATCCCCCCCCCCCACCCCTACTCTACCCCTACCCTTCCCCTTTCCACTTCTCTGTCTGTCAGTGTGGAACAAGGTCTGAAGCTTAGTACGCCAATCCTCTCGGCAGGAAGCTTTGGTCTCTCCTGCGACGACACGCTAAACCTGCAGCGCCTCCTGCCACCAGCACGCAAGATCTCTGACTTTTTTATCAGTTTCTGGAACAACATCAACGAGATCAAATCTAAGTGGGAGTCTGCCTATGTTTACAAGAAACAGATCAACACCGAGGATTGCTTTTGGTGAGTAACCAAGGACAGAGATCTCAAAGTGCTTCCAGCCCAAGACCTCTTACAAGATGGATAATGTGCCAGGACGCCCATATGTATGTCCCTGGGACTAATTTGATGTAGCCTATTTTTATATTTAGTCTTACTTAAACGTGAAAGAATAACACAAGATACATATTACAAAGATATTAGACATGTATTTAACATATTTGCAGATTCTAAGAGTTGTAGATTTGGCAGATTAGAACGTAATCAATGAACCATTATAGATTTAAAAATAAAATATTATTTGAACTGTGAAGTCTTTTGTTAAGAAAAGTCATAATTTAAATGAGTCTGAAAACTTTTCTTTTGTGTGCGTCTTTTTCTTCAGTGGCTAGATAAATATTTTAAATATTTTAATTATTTTTGTGTTTTTTTACAGGTACATAAATGCACTGGATGCAGACTCGAGCATGTTTGCCCATCATATTCAGAGAACGGTGCTACGAACACCAAAAGAACTGAAAAAAGTGCTTTCATCAACCAAAAACAGGACAAGCAACTGTACGTATTTTCACTGTAAATAGCACTACACATGGATGAAGTGCAATTCATTTTTGTATGATTTTGCAGGTTTTTACTAACTGTCGGGGTAAACTCACATACATTTTTGATGCCCAGTTTACAACATCAAGTGGACATGAAAGCAGTATTACAGTAAAGAGTTACTTGTATAAAGGCCAGCAGTGTATTCAGACTGACGCTGTTTTAAAAGCAATTTCAGAGCTTGAAAATGAAAAGTTTCCCATTTTGAACAACATGACCACAAAGTGACATAGGACAAATTAGTTTAATGGAACTATTAACATTTGCAGAGGGTTGAATGGAGGGTGTGCCTCTTCCCAATGCTACAGTACTACGGTATGTGCTAAAACTGCACCACATGTCTGGTGTTACTTACAGCTTCTCTTTTTGCAGTGTTCATTATGTGTGGATCACCAATGGATGTAGAGGAGGTGAAAAGTGTCTCCATAGAGGCAAACAGCAATGATATTATCTTCATCCTTATTGATCTTTACAAGTCAGTGCTCTTTGTTCATTTAATGTCTTTTTTTTCAAATGTTCTCATCTTTGTATTTTCTGCATGTACAGTATGTGTCCTGGAGACATGTTAACACTTTGACACATAGTTCAGAGCAGTGATTCCCAGCTTTTATCCTTTACAGTCTATGCTTGTATCTCAGGGGTACTTCTGCAGTCGACAGCGGCCAGGGAATACCTGGAAAGAAATGTACTTCAAGTAATAAAATAAAATTTGATCACAAAAATATGCCCACCTATTGGAACAGACCTAAGTGTATGAAAATAGATGGCAAGCGAGCAGAGGTAGTTAGCTAAAGTAAATGGTTGCAATAGTAGCTAAAAGGTTTTTAAATTATATCCACTCTTTTGTCAGTAAAAGTTCAATAATATCCAGATAAAACCAATTCAAACACATGTGTACCATGCTAGGTGTTGATGAAGGAGTTCTAGAGTTTATCTGAAAGCTTTGGGGGTATGTCTGACAATACGGGTTGGGAACCAGTGGTACACAATACACAGCAACACATTAGTAACTTTTCCCTCCAAGTTCATGCTAACATTTTGCCATTTTTCATTGAGATTTCATAGTGTTGCATATCCTCAAGTATGTTTTCTTAATCTCTAGAAATTCTGATGCAAAAAAAATTGTACAAAATAAAATTATTGATTTAAAAGATTTTCCTGATTCTGACAGCTTCATACAGCACTTATAAGAACACGTCTACTGCCTCTTCTCCACAGCGATCAATACTACACCAACACATCGTCACTGCCATCCATGAGGAACGTGTTGGTGCTGACTATGCCCAACACCAGAAGCTACACCATCAACACAGACCTGAAAGACAACAACACAGTGAGGACACAGTTCCAAATTACTTCCTTCTTCCTCGGACTGCTGTTTTAAGGAATAGTTTGACATTATGGCCAATACAATTTCATTGCCTTTTTGCTGAGTTACAGTAATAAGTTAACAATCTACAGTTCTTATAGGAACTGCACAAAGTTATGTCAAATTTTCTCTATCTATCTATCTATCTATCTATCTATCTATCTATCTATCTATCTATCTATCTATCTATCTATCTATCTATCTATCTATCTATCTATCTATCTATCTCTCTATCTCTCTATCTCTCAGATGAATGATTACATGGCGGCGTACCATGATTCTGTGCTGCTAGTTGGCCAGGTGATGAGATATATTGCTAAAAACAATCCGTCTGAGATTCAGCAGATGGAGTTTGTGAATGTGAATTACTTCAGAAACATCTCTTTTAATGGTAAGAAAGAGAAAGAATGGAACTCTAATGCACATTCATGCCGTAATGCAGAATAAAAACAATTAAGATCAATTTCTGAGATGATACATTTTGATTTTGAAGAGTGAAACAGAAGTATGCGGGGGAGAAAACAACAGTGATGACTGACTATATGACCTCAACAGACAGCAGCCTTCAGCCCCACATTGCTTACTGATTTGTGTGACGCCCAAAAGATGGAAGCTGTCAACTTCTTCACTGATTTTATTTTCACAACAAAATTAAGCGATAAATATGAAGTGTTAAAGCCTGCAGCCCGCAGCTGTAAGTAGCTTGCGTGTGATTGAGAGAAGAGTTTCTTCTGTTAGGCTCTGTGTTTTTTCAGGGGAAAAAAAAGAGATACAAATGGAAATGAGTTAACACTACACAGTACACTACTTTTACACTAGTCCCAACAGTAACTAGTAAACAGTTAAACACCAGAAGCTGATTTGTGGCAATGTTGTGGTGAACAGTGTGTTTGCCATATTTTTTTGAATAAAGATGTTTCTACGATTGTGCTCAGGAATTGCTGGGAACTACAAGCTGGACAAACATGGAGACAGAGACGTGAATCTCTCAATCATTTACACCACTACCAACGACGAGGTACATTGTTCTCCTGTGTTAATTATTATGCAATTTAGCAGGGAATAGAACAAACACAGCTCTCATCTTCTTTGTGTTAGCAATGTCTCAAAGGTCTTTATAAATACAACCCCATGTAATCTTGCTGTTATATAGTGTGATAATCTGAAATGTGTACTTTTCTTCTCATGTGTTTCTCAGTACAACATTTTATTCACATTCAACACTGAGAACAACCGAACCGAAGTGGTTGAGACACACCCTTCATTTATCTGGGGAAAAACACTTCCTGATTTCACGCCAGACCTAGAGCCAGGTAAAAAACACACACACACACACACACACTCAGTCACTCACATACGCATACGACTAATGGTTGTGTCCGATGGTTGTCACAACCTTTAGTCATAAACCTTTCTACGCACTTTCACACCCATAAACCGACACATAGCGCACCTGGTAGAGTGTTAAGTGACCATCTGCTGTCTATTGCTGTCAATTAGATGAGCTATCAGTCTGCAGTGGGGTGTTGTGTGAATGAACTCTAGATGGGTTACTATTTAAGGATAAAAACATATTTTTACTAACGGTTTTACTGTCTACAACTTATGTGGAGTTTGAAGTTTTGTCTGTTTCAAGTTCTAAATACTGTTAAAGATGCTTTTTTTTACCACACGATAGAAACTAAAACCATTTCAAACAGTGGTTGAACCCATGTTAGAGGTCACTGTGGAGTGTTCTTTTAAACCCACTGTGTGAATCCTTGAGGTTTAACAAATGTGTTGAATCCATATTCTTACTTGTAAAACATTTGCAAAGCAGACTTTTCTCAGACTTTGACCAGTGTATGGTAAGAAACTGAATCATGTAACGATTCTACAGTGGCCTTAAGCTTGAGTAAATAAGCACCTTCGAGTCACACTATTTTACATATTTTGTGGCACATGTAGACCTTTCTTGCATTTCCTTTGAGACCTACAGTACATGTACAATGCTCTGGATGAGTCCGGGTTTACTAGGAAAAAATCCCTGACCTTGAAATTGTAAAAGTTTTTTTTCTTCTTTTTTGTGGTCTCTCTCTTTCAGGCACACCATCTAATGACATCATTGTCAGTGTGTTGGCTGTGACAGTGGTTGTAGTGGCCACCATGGCCTTCATTTTCTACCGGTGAGTGAGTGAGTGAGTAATCAACTTTAGTGCATTTATCAATATTGAACCGCAAAACAAGTAATGGGTAAAAACTGTCACTACGCAGGCTCAGTATTTACATACATATTTATGTATGCTTTTTTTAATTTAATAGAACATAATGTGAAACCTGACTTTTAAACACTTTTATGTGTATCAATTCTGAGTATTGGGGTTGTTCAAAATCATAACAGAAATAATGTAGCAGTTTTCTTGATCTCTATTTTCTGACTGACTTGAAGAATTTTAAGTCCAAGGATTTCTTTGTCTTGATTTCAGAGCCAGTTTTTGTGTAAAATGTACAAAAATGTACACTAAATAAGGGTGTGTAGATATTGAAAGTGCACGTCTCGGGTGCCCATGGATGAGGATCTCTGTACTTATAGCATGTTGCATTTTGTATTTCATGCTGGTATTTTCTCCTGTTTAGACGGACCAGGAGAGAGCGCAGGGTCAGGAAGCGCTGGTCCCATATCGCCTCTGATCTTATCACACCGCTGGAGAACAACCAACTCAATGTCATCTCTCTTAAGGTAAATAAAGTGTAAACCTCTCTGTCAGCATGGATGCTCTTCTTTAGCACTGTCTTACTTGTTGACCCAAATAGGTGTTCCATTTTTTAAGTCTGATCTAAATTGTTTCCTTCCGTGTGTTTAGGACTTACAACCCCAAATTGTTGTACATTGTAAATGGGCGGTATTTATATAGCGCTTTTCTAGTTTTAACAACTACTCAAAGCACTTTAACATAGTACATGAACCATTCACACACTATCATACACTGTGGCCGTGTCTGCCGTACAAGGTGCCATCAACATCCATGCCATTAACATCTACACGCATTTAACCTGTATGCACCTTTCAGCATTAATGGTGCCTTCACAGATGTGAAAGTTACCCACGCACTAACACACACCCATACATCAACAGATGTTTACTTTTGACCTTTGCGCTCATGACAATCTGGATGGTCTTTTTCCTCTTTGACCTGGAAGACATGACGTCCATGATTTCCAAAAACTATTTTGAATGTGGACTCGTCGGACCACAGCACACTTTTGCACTTTGCGCCAATCCATCTCAGGTGAGCTCGGGCCCAGAGAAGCCTTCGGTGTTCCTGATACATGGCTTTCTCTTTGCACCGGAGAGTTTTAACTTTCAGTTGTAGCGGTGATCTGTATTAACTGACAATGGTTTTCCGAAGTGTTCCTGAGCCCATGTGGTGATATCCTTTTACATGATTTTGGTTTTTAACGCTGTGCCGTGTGAGGGATCAAAGGTAACGGGCATTCAATGTTGGTTTTTGGCCATCAAATCTAAAATGAGTGGATATTTGCAAAAAAATATACATTTTATATTGTCATTGTAGTGTATTCAACTGAATATAGGTTGAAAAGGATTTGCTAAATCATTGAGGGGTTTGTAAAAATTTGGAAAAAAGGTTTTGCCAGGACACTCTTTCCAGATAAATTTATTTTTACTTTGAAATGGCTGGAAAAGGTTTTGCCAGGTGAGAACATTTTGTTTTGACAGGATCATTTCTAGGTTACTTTTTTCTTGGAAAATAAGGTTAGTTTTTTAATACTCATTTTAGCCACAAGAGGCTGAAGTGCACCACTACTCCATGTTCTAAATAGGATTAAAAGCATTAATCTTTATCTTTCCTTTCAGGTGAGTTTTCATTTCTTCATGCACATGTTGTATATTTAAGATTACTGTTAAGTTTTCTTTTGGCTAGAACTGCATTTAAAATCAGCGACTGTTGTTTAGTCCTATTTAGAACACGGGGTAGTGGTGCACTTCAGCCCTGTGGTCGAAATGACTATTAAACAACAAACACACACAAAAATGATCCTGGCAAAACATTTTTACTACTGTTTGTGAGTCACAAACAGGTTAGAAAACTATTTACATCAGACTTAGAAATATCTTTTTTTCCTCACTTGCCTCTCAGTTCTTCTGTAGGACAGTGAAGCTAATCCTGGATTTAGAAATCTATGATCAAGTGAAAAGTTTCCACAGCTCTCACCAGCTTTCCAACCCTTTGTTCCGTATAAAGTGTTTTAATTCACCTTGTCTCTAAACATAAATGCACTAGAGCAGGGGTCTTTAGCTGTTTTTTTAAGCCAAGGATCCCTTCACTGAGAGAGATGGAGAAGGAACAGGGACCCCCTACTACATACTGTAGTAGTGCCTATTAAGCTGGGCCGACAATATCATGTGGGTGGCCTAAAGTTTTAGTATGTAGATTACTAAGATATTAAAACAATAACTGTCTGAATGATTTAATGAATCATATTTTAATGTTAAATACATGTGACTCAGTAAATCCTCAGGATTACCTGCATCTGTGGATGGCTACTTTAGAGATTTCTTTACCTATAGGCTCATTTATATTTGTTAATAGTATGTTGGATTCATGTTAAGACATTTCAATTTGTGAAAACTTTTTTTCTTTACAATAATTTGGAGGCCCCCCTTCAGTAAATCTGAGGACCCCCTAGGGGCCCCGGACCCCCTGTTGAAGATCACTGCACTAGAGCACACATAAAAAATGTCCTGTTAAAATGTCCTCCGCCGGTCCCCATCAGATTGAAGACGAGAGCAAAAATGTGAAAATCCAGATCCGCCGTGCGCTCTACGATAAGAAGGTAGCTCGACACAACAGTACTTTTTAAAATCAATCAACATGTTTCCTGAACATGTAGATTTTATTTCTAGTGTGACTGATGCTGTTGCAATTCTTTTTAGATTGTGATTCTTAAGGAGCTGGAGCACTCAGATGGCAACTTTAACGAGACCCAGATGATAGAACTCAATGACGTAAGATGGCTCGACGCTTCCAGACCTGTGTGGACCTGTCCTTTTGCGTTAATGTTTTTCCAAGCTAGCCGCTGTGCCATTGACAGACTGACACTGTTTCTTCTTTTCTCTGCAGCTCTTGCAAATCGACTACTACAACCTCACAAAGTTCTATGGCACAGTGAAGTTTGATGAGGGCGTGTTTGGCGTGTTTGAGTATGGAGAGAGGGGGTCGCTCAGGGTACGTATGGAATGCTCACGTCCCATTCAGTTTTGAATGGATGTTCAGCTGGCACATAAGAAGTCAATAATATCAGTAACTCAGTGCAGAACTAGCAAGAAGAGATCAACTATGCGTTCATAATACAATAATTCTACCAGATTTCATGTCCCTTTCTTTTTCCAGTCTGTGCTGAGCGATAAGGTTTCCTACCCAGAGGAGACCTTCACAGACTGGGAGTTCAAGATCTCCGTTATGTACGACATCGCCAAGGTGAGACCGAAACTCTGGGCTCTTCTGATGATGAGTCGCGTAACTCTGAAGTTCTATATTATATTTGACATATGGCACATGATATTTAATGGAGCTTTATGAATGAATGAAGAGTAAGCACCGTATGGTCACCTTGACACAAACCTACTGAAACCTGTTTTGACATCACAATGTACTCAGACTCACAATATGCAAGACAAGACATTTGAATTATGTTCCTCTAAACTGGTACTCAGATTACTTTTTAGTATTAAAGGACCTATATTGTAAGAAGTGATATGTCCATGTCTTTATTATAAAGAAGGTTTTGGTGCTATATTAGTACTGTGGAAGTATCATGACGCTCAATCTACAGAGAAATGCTCGAAGCTAGTATTCATAAATGGTTCCTTTAAATGCACCGTCAGGACTTCTGTAGGGTTGGGATGTCACAACTACACTGACGATGCAGAGAAGCCAAGAGCACGGATGTGGAAGACCCGGAAACACTGACCAATCAGAAAAGACTGTAGTTTTCAGAGGGAGGCTTATACGGACAGGGCACTAAAATGGAGTGTTTCAGACATAGAGGGTGAATACAGGTACAGTCATGTCCAGATTATCCTTAAGGGAAAGTGGGCCAGTGCCCAGCAGCCCCTCCCATTCACAACCAGTGTGTGTGTGTGTGTGTGTGTGTGTGGGGGGGGGGGGGTGCACCACATGACACAAACTTTAAAGATATTTTTCGTAAATTGTTATTATTCACTTGAAATTGTTGAAAGATCATAAATTACTCATTTAAGAACACTAAATTCTCAATAATAATGAATCAAAATTACATAACCACTATCACTCCCGCTCCCCAATCTGTCAGAGTTGAGTGGGTCCACAAGTACGCGCATGTGTTTTTTTTTTTACGGCTACAAGAAATGAATCCAAGATTTTGGCTTTTTGATCATATGCCTACATGTATCTAGTTGGATAAGTTAGTAAATTACATTTGAGAAATTAACTTGATCATGTCTAAACATTTTGGCTGGGGGACAGTAAATGTTAGTTACCCTTTGCTTAATGACAAGGCTTTGTTTTTGTTAAGTTTTTGGCTTGTCTGCTGGGCTGATGTACTGATGTGTATTGAATTCAACATTTTGAATTAAAACATTTGAATATAGTGCTCACTGCTCATATTTCCTATTGTATGTAGTTGGATAAGTTAGTAAATTACATTTGAGAAATTCCCTCGATTGTTTGACAGGAGGACAGCACAGGTAACGGGGGGCCTTTGAGGTGTGTGTGTGTGTGTGTGTGTGTGTATATATTTGACTTTTGTTACCTTTTTTGAGCTCCATATGCTTAGCTACCAGTGGAGCTAACTGGTAGATTAAATTGTCATCATCTGTTGCTCGCCTCAGGCCCCCCTATATCAGATACTCTGATGTGATTGGTGCAACTCGGCTACATGGGTACAGTTAATCAGCAGCATTACTCAATGCCAGAGTAACTCACTGAGCAAATTCAAATTGTGCTCGTGTGAGAACTCTGGATTTCCAGGGTACTTATAAGGTTCTAACCAAGCTGAATGAAGCAATTGATGCTGCAGTTCTCCCTGACAGCCAGTAGAGGCCAGTAAAGATCTAAGATGACTTTTATCCTAACCCTGTGATGTTTTAATTCTCTGTACAGGGCATGTCCTATCTCCATGCCAGTCACATCCAGGTGCATGGTCGCCTCAAGTCCACCAACTGTGTGGTGGACAATCGCATGGTGGTGAAGATCACAGACTTTGGCTGCAACAGCTTTCTTAGGCCCGGCAGAGGTAAAACAGCCGCGCTAAGTCCTCCCTCACCAAGTTTGTTTAGTTCTTCACTTTCTTACGTTCTCCTTTCTTTGATTGAGAAACTACTGTTTTAAATTTTATTTAGGATTTTCTTGTTTTTAATTTTTATGATTGTGTTTCTTCTTTAAAAGTGGTCTATAAAGGGACTTTGAAAACCTCTTGTCTCCTTTTAGACTTATGGACTGCTCCGGAGCATCTGAGGAGACAGGGCACCTCTCAGAAAGGAGACGTCTACAGCTTCGCCATCATCGCTCAGGAGATTGTTCTCAGAAAGAGCACCTTCTACACCAAGAGCTGCTCCGACAGAGCAGGTGTGACCTCTTACAAAACCACCGTTCAAAATGAAGACCCCCACACTCTCACACTGAGCCCTGGAAAAATCAAGTGAAGAACTTGATTAGTATTCCTAAGTAAGGGACTATATGGAAATCTCACTGGAAGGCAGTGGGGTGTGTTTGTGGTTTGCTGTAATACACACTCACTGATATTGAGAATATCTCTGTATCCTAACAGAAAAGCTTGCCAGGGTCATCATGTCCTACTTCAGACCTGATCTTAACTTTGAGACAGCTTCAGAGAAAGAACGGGAGGTGAGTTAATGCCAGGTGCATGCCTTTATCTCCGATTAGGTGTATATTGTGTGTCGGCTGGGTCTTTCTTTGATAAACTGCTTGATTTTATTTACTATAGACACCACGTCATATGTAGTCCTGTTAAATTTCTTTTTAAATTAGTTATTTTTATAGTTGTCATACCTGCCCAGGGACTACAGGTGGAAATTAGCAATTGTTGCTATTACCTGGCCCAAGACACATTCTCTTATATTACAAGTTTAATGTTTACTTGTGCATTATCCCTGTTTCAAATAAATCAATATCCATTTCCATTAAAGCTTTGTGTCCTCTGTCTTGCAGGTGTGCATGTTGATAAAAAGCTGCTGGGATGAGGATCCAGAAAAAAGACCTGACTTTAAGAAGGTGGAAAACTGTCTGGGGAAAATCATCAGGTAGGTAATCGCTGTGTTTACTTAGATGGGTTGTTGTTGTTTTTTTAGCCTATAGAAGCTTTAATATAGCAATTCAATATTTGTAGTTGGTTTGTGTTTTCTTACCTTCTTTTCCTTCTCTTCCCCTTCCATTGTCCATTAGTAAAATCCATAACCAGGACAATGAGAGCTACATGGATAACATGATCAGGCGACTGCAGATGTATTCCAGAAACCTGGAGCACCTGGTGGAGGAGAGAACGGCCCTCTACAAAGCTGAGAGGGACAGGGCAGACTGCCTCAACTTCATGCTGCTTCCTCGGTCTGTTTACACTTAAAGGAGCACACCGCCTTTTTAGAAACTGGCCTAAGAACACAGATAGTATAATAGTAAATACATGTTTACCTGAAAAGTAGCCTACATGGGCAAAAAAATCTTGATCTGGCAACACCTTGAGGGGGTAAATCTGATTTAAAAAAGCCACAAGTTTAGCTGATTTAAACTAATGAAAAGGTGGATCCTCCTTTTTCATCTGTTTTTGTATCTTTCTGTGCAGCCCAGTGGTGAAAAGCCTGAAGGAGACTGGTGTGGTGGAGCCAGAGCTGCACGAGGAAGTGACGATATACTTCAGCGACATCGTCGGTTTCACCACTCTCTGCCAGTACAGCACACCGATGGAAGTTGTGGACATGCTCAACGACATCTACAAGGGCTTTGACAGCATCGTCGACCACCACGACGTATACAAGGTATACACAGGGGTGAAATTCAACAGATAGACAGGCTTGACTGACCGACAGACCACAGACATCACCATTTCTTCCATCTACCCCTCAGGTGGAGACGATTGGGGACGCCTACATGGTGGCCTCTGGGCTTCCAAAGCAAAATGGGAACAGGCATGCGGTGGATATCTGCCGCATGGCGCTGGACATCTTGGCGTTCATGGGAACCTTTCAGCTCCGACACCTGCCTGGCATCCCTGTGTGGATACGCATCGGCATTCACTCTGGTAGATGACACTGAACTCTGGGCTGTGCTTAACAGCTTATTTCTCAATCTTCCAATAACAAAATGACACATTGGTAAATGGAACCGAACGCTCAAGAGCTAAGACAACAAAAGCTTTAAATGCAGTGTGAAGCCCCAAACCTTTGACTTCTTTAAAGGTTCTTCATAGCCAAGTGCTTTATTTCCCCGATCCTTTGTAAAACCTTTGATCAGCTGATTCATCTTCATGTATCTTGTAAACGGTTGCAATGATGGAAAACTAACAGACTATTTGGGTGTCCAGGTCCCTGTGCAGCAGGTGTCGTTGGGCTAAAGATGCCCAGATATTGTTTATTTGGAGACACGGTCAACACGGCGTCTCGTATGGAGTCTACAGGACACCGTGAGTAGAGGAATAACAACATGCATACCAAGAGACATTCAAAGGTCCCATGGAATGAAAACTTCACTTTATGAATTTGTTTTAACATTAATATGAGTTCAACCAACCTGCCTATGCTCCCTCAGTGGATAGAAATGGTGATAGGTGTAAAGCGAGCCCTGGGTATTCTGCTCTGCCTTGGAGAAAATTAAAGCTCAGATGGGCCAATCTGAAACCCTTCCCCTTATGAGGTCATAAGGGGCAATGTTACCTCCCCTTTCTCTGCTTTGCCCGCCCAGAGTATTTGGCCCACCCATGAGAGAGAGACATCGTGGCTTTCAAATGAGCAAAGTGGCAGTTGGTCAAGCCCACACCCCCAGCTTCCACCAGCAGTTATGTGCTGATTATTACCTTTGTGCAATCACAGGAGCTACCAATCAACCTGACAATCATATCACCACAGCTAAGCTTCAGTAAAAAACAGATGCCTGTTTTATCTTTTTATTTCCTCCAGCCCTGCGCATCCACGTCAGTCAGCCTACTATAAATATCCTGAAGAGGACAGACTACAAGTTTGAGTATGAGATCAGAGGAGAAACATATCTTAAGGTAAAGATGGGTCTCTTCAATAAATTTACTAAACATGTCAGACAATTTAACCATTTTGTAATAAAGAACCAGAAACATTCAGTTCTGCTGAAAGCGCCAAACAAAGTGTGGTGGTCTGCAGACTTTACTGCCACACATAGATGCAGAATCTACAGTATGTAAATGTTTTGGTTTTCCAAGGGCAAAGGCACGGAGACAACCTACTGGCTGACAGGTGAGACGGGCAAAGACTACAACCTCCCAGCTCCACCCACAACGTAAGCAAACCCTCCAACTGATGTCTTTACTACTTTGACTACAAACCTTTTGTGAATTTTCTTTTCTTTATCTAAAATTGAAATACCCACTCTCAAGAATGGCTGGTGTTTCTTTAAATCTCTATGAGGCATGATCATTTTGCAAACATAGTCTGAAAATTTTGGGAAAGATGCTAATGCAAATACATGAAACTACAAGCAGCAGCCGGTTAGCTTAGCATAAAGACTAGAAGCACGTGGAAGCAGCTAGTCTGGCTGTGTCCGAAGGAAATAAAATCTGCCTACCAGCGCCTCTAAAGCTCACTAATTAACACGTTAGCTTATTTGATTTAGTTTTGTAGATACTAAACTGAAGAGTTGACTCAAACATGTATTTGGTATTCTCCTGCACATTTCCGATAGCGAGACAGGCCACTTAGACTTGTTTAAACCGGTTTCTCTGTTCATGGACTGGTTCCTGCGTTTTCAGGGAGAACTTCCAGCGGCTTCAGCAGGACCTCGCCCACAGGATCCTGGCGTGTCTGGAGCGGCGATCTCGAGGCTCCATCCGGAGGAAGAAGACTCTCTCGAGTCAGAGCAAGGACGACGACGACGACAAGGACGGGGAATCAGGGGTGGAGTCTGAGAGTGACCATCCCGAGTACCTGCATCTGGCCACTGTGGACAACACCCTCAGCACCTTCCTGTAGTACACACCCACTGCTGAGTACATCACTGTACGTTATTACTTTATTTCTGTGGTTATTACACTATTCAGTGAGACTGGGAAGGTAACCAGCAGGAGGCAGAGAGGGAACTGGTCAGAAGTACAGCCAGCAGAGATGTGGAGATGAACTGATCAGTTCCGTCCAATTTGAGGCTAAACTTTGGCTATGAGGAGCATTAATGTCTCGACTAAATCCAAGTACTGTTCTTATACATATGGACCTTTCTCCTGCATTTTCTTCTCAGGTTCATTGATTGTTTAAATATGCAATTTATATAGTGCTTGGTCTAAAATGGGGTAATAAAGACCTAAAAGGATCCTGGGTAAACACGACTATAAATATTCCTATAATGTGTCACTCACATATTTGAAAGGAACTAGTGTGTGCGTGTGTGTCCCTGTTTATCAACAGGACAAGATGAGGGAATAAGTAGAATGAAAATAAAGAGCAAAGATGTAATACATTGTGCCAGAAGTGACGAGATGCAACAGAACTCAACACAGTGGAGGTATATAGTAGTGACTTGGTAACCCGACTTCACTAACAAACATTAGATTGGGTTCACATCTACAGATCCAAACCTTTTATTTACACTTATTGCTAATTAAAGAGACTCACAGCAAGGTGCCGGAATAACTTCCAAGAGCTCTTCTCTTATTACATGATTAATCACATGTATGTCTAAGGATTTAACCTACATCTGCTGTTTTGTTCATTCTTAAAAACATCCTGACTTTTTATGCAGATATGTTTTCATTTTAAAAAGTTGGGGGCCAGGATAGCTCAGTTGGTAAAGCGGGGGCCCATATATAGAGGTTTACTCTTTGATGCGGTGGGCCCGGGTTCGACTTGGACCTGCAGCCCTTTGCTGCATGTTGTTCCCCCTCTCCCCTTTCATTTCTTCGGATGTCCTGTCAAAGGGCTAAAATGCGCAAAAAAATAATCTTAAAAAAAAACCCAAACCATTGTTATTATAAAGACTGCTTTTGGCCATATCTCTAATGGAGTACTGGCATCACAACCACGGAGATTAACGTGAGATGAAGAAGCGCACATGCTGTATGTGTTGTTATGCTGTTGGCTGTAAAACCAGTTTTGTTATACCATCAACATGTGGGCTCGTCTTGGTTGTAACGTCTGCCTACAAACGACATTTTCAAACCTGTATGTCAAACCAAAGGAAAAAATATTTATTTCGTTGAGAATGGTGACATTCATTTACATTAAATAAAAAATAAATAAAAAGAATCACCTCCTGTCACATTGTTGAAAATGTATGTTGTTCATGTGAAATACAGTTTAATAAAGTCAAAACACAGCGTTTCTTAAAGCCTGTACAGGGTGATTTGAGGCGCTACAATGCATATGTCACATTGTTTTAAGTATACAGACACTGAGGCTATAGACAGCAGAAGACATTAAAATAAACCTCCAGCATCAGATAAAAATATTTTTACTATTCACATCTGCCTGGCAGATGTTTCTTTTTTGAACAAAATAATGAAAGAGCACTGCTAAGTAGACTTTTACACATTGAATGCTATGTGAAAACACTCTACTGTACAGCAGAAACAATTCAACACAGTGTACAAATTAGAAAATTAATGGAATGGTGTGGATCCAGCAAACCAAACAAAGGACATGCAAATAAGTTTATAAAAGTGACCTAATAGCATAACATTTTCATTGGAGGGACAAACTCCGGTCTTAGGGAAACAGCATCTATATAAACTAAAAATGAGCATATTTAGGAAAACTGAATATATTTCTATACTGTTAAAGATCATATTATTAAAAAGAAAAAAAAAATTCACCCGAAGATGTCCGTAAACCCTCTAGTCCCCAACTAAATCATGTCATCGGTAACATTCAAAAAGAAACCGTGAGAATAAATAAGACAACCGAACGTACAAAATCATAAAAAGACATGACATTTTATACAAAACAGTGGCCTTCTGCAACTGTTGCATTTAAACAGCTTCACCTCCTGCACACAGCTGCGTGTACTTCCTTTATCTTCTTGGAACACCTTATGAAAAATAAAAATCTCAAAACAAACATGCACTAGAAGAAATGTTTAGGAATAACAAACCTGGATTCTCAGTGAAATTGTTAACTACCCATTCAACAGTTGACTAAAATATAACCGCCATTAAAAAACAAAACAATCATGTAATAAGAACCTATGATAATTTTGATAGTCTTTTGACGCGTCAGATTTGCTGCTTGAATTCAAGGCACCGAATGATCCGAGTTAAAAGAGCCAGAAGAGGAAGCTGAAGTGACAAAACAATAGTCTTCTCCCTCCAGCTGAAATCATGATTGCGATTACCATAAGAATGATGAGTAACATCACTATTCTAGCATGTACTGTATTCGGCTAATCCAGATAATGTATTACTAGGAACTTTAAAGGTCCAGGAAACAGGGTATATTTTACACTTCCAATGAACAGAACTATTTATCTCATGGACGCCCACACAAACACACAATGTTGTATTTGCAGCCTATTGTTTCATATTTAATTATCAAAAGGTTATCAAAACTCAGCAAGCATTTTCTTAATTCTTGATTGACTCACTCTAACGGCTTACTGCCTTTTATAAAACAGCCCAAGTGTGTTAGTGTGTTTCCTACTGCATGTTGCCTTTCAGTCAGTGTTACTTGGATAACTAAGTATAGTTACTACATGAAATTAAATAAGAGTATAATGGTCATTTGACTAGTTCAAAAGAAAATGGCGCTCAGCACTGTGTGTTGACCATAAAAAACAGAATGAGTTAGCGGTCGCAGCTCTTTGCGATGGCAACGCTAAACATAAATAATGGCTTCCGCTCACCATCCCGCTATGTTGATTTGAATGAAAATGTCTGTTCCACTATCATATTATTTCTATAGGTTACCCCTTCTTCTTTTCCCTTTTGTATTTTAATGTTTGGTCCCCACCATTGCAGATGAACTCTGGCTTTTAGGTATTTATGCCTCCAGGAAAAGAAAAATCAAAAGGACCCCGGAGTCCAGCTTAACTGCCATTAGCATCTGTTCAACAATGTATTTTCATAAAATGAAATGGTACGACATGACAGACACTGCGTTATTGTAGATGTCTTCTAGGCTATATGCGTGTTTACACATTTTATTACCTGCTGATAAAAACTGACCACCCTGTAGTTTTAAGTTCCAGCATTCAACTACCACACCTCCAGCTAAAACCTTGTGGTGGGTATGTTTGCTGAATGATTGTTATAATTAATTAATTTCGATACACCGCATCATACAAATTTGATCTGTGGTGCAGTTCCTACAAGTTGCCAACAGAGGTTGTTAAAAGTCATGTATGATCGAACTTCCTGCTTCTAAAACTCTTTTCAATCAGTCACCTGCACTGCGGCAGATCTGTGGTTCCTTCTTATTTATTTTTTCTAACAAAGATGATGACAGAGGACATAGTGTGACTATCACGATTACAAAACAAAGATACACCTTATCATCCTATCTCACCCTCTCTTCCT
>NC_048427.1:14656187-14700366 GCF_013103735.1 Etheostoma cragini | reverse complement strand
CCCCCCCCCCTTCTACCCTTCTCTGTTCCAGCCTCATGCCAATATCTCTCTGGCTCTGGATCCCAGCCAGGGCGGCAGACTGAGACCTTCTGCTGTAGCTGAGTATGCACTGGCACAAGGTGCTGCAGGTGTGTATCAATGCACAAACAGGGTGTTGGTGCAGGGGAAAATGTAGAGCAGTGTGATTTTTTTTGTCGTTGCAGGGTGTCCACGCTCTCTGCTTTTACTTTGAGCTCTGTTAGACTATGGCTGTTTCACTGTCTGACAGACTGTACCCAGATGAAGCCTTTGTAAGAGCACCAGTAAATAATGCAGGGATGATACATGTCCCCCAGCAACAAATGTTCTCGTCTGTCTCCAGCTACACTGTTTCCATCCGTCAACTCCAAGCCAACTGAACCAAGAAATGGCTTAGCTAACCGCTAAGACCATGAGTTAAAACCCAGGATCACACTGCGAGCAAATAAGTAGACCTGCAAGCTGGTAGATCTGGGTCAACGCAGCAGAGACATCTCAGAACCGATCTCTAAAATACGAAAACAAGCTTTTGTATGCTTTGCATGCAATGCACACTGCCAAAATCTGCTCACCCATTTTCACAGACAGCAACAAACAAATAAAATGGCCATCAGTATTTCCTACAAGCTGAATGACCAGGTAAAGTTGGTCCTGGATGAAATGTCTGCAGTCAACAGCTGGTGGGATCACTGTGCTGGTTTTTTCCCCCCGCCGTGGTGGTTTTATTTTTGTTCTAAAAACTTCCGCCTCAAGTGCAAAATAAAGGAGAAGACTATGGGAACAACTGGCTTGTGTTAACATTAGGTAATGTAACAATCCGAAGATACAACAACACAGATGTAATCCGATCCTTTTGTCAGATCATAGTGATGCAGATTTGGGTTCAGCACCTTGGTTTTGCCAGCTTTAAACTGGATCTTTGGTTAGAATTTACTAAGCTCCACTACAGCCCGGGGCAATATAACGCATGCACACACAGACACATGATTATTTCTACTAATAAAATGTGTTATTGTTGTGCCCGACTGTAAGATTTAAGATTTTAGTGTTTTCCTTTTTGGTCATTTGGTAATCTTTCTAAGTGGCATGTCGTCAATGAATTGATGACAATGCTACAAATCTGTTTTTGATGACTGTCTGTTGCACACATACAACATCTCATAACCTAGAATAAATAACAAATTCTTGGGATTTCTACATCCGGGACCCATGGATCTGGAAGAGCTGTAAAAGAAAAAACAGACAGAGATTGTAGATCCATAGCAATATAATCTATAAACATTTGATAGAATATATGCTATGCTTCGGCTTTGATGATAATGATGATGAAAATAGTGACAGAATGAAAGCAAATGACTTTACTGACAAAAACAAACAGCCATGTCTTAACCAATTCTTTTAAGATGTGTGCCCCCATCATTTACTTGATGTTGTATGTCTTTATATGTGGTGGGTGTGACTGTGTGTGGCTCTACAGTGAGACATCCAGTATGTACAGAGACAGGAAAAGGACATCTAACGCTACCGCTGCACCAAAAGACCAGGGATATTTCATGTTGCAGCATTGGTAAGGGAGCCCATAAACAGTGCACAGTGCACAGTCAATATCTACGTAGTATAAGGCTGTCGAGCCACTGATGGACCAGACTGATCATGTCTGTGTTTACACGCATATACAAGAGGAAACATTTTCAGTGGTGGAAGTAAGTTTTTAGAGAAAACTGATCGGCGTGTTGAAATGTTGAAAAAATAGGCTGTCACTGCAGCTTTTTTCTAATAGATGTGGGTCTTCCGTTTGTGATGCCTTTGTAAAAGATGGTGGTGGTTGTTGTGGGTCAGCCTTGTTCATTGGCAGAGATCATCAATACACAGCATCCGCACTGGAGGGCTGGGACCTAAATAATGATTTGCCTTTGTCATGAGCAAGGCCGAGCGCTAATTCAACATTTCTGCTACTCGTCTCTCTGTCTGTCCCTTCTTTCTATTACCTCATTTAAAAGTTGGGACATAAAGACTAACACTGTAAACTTGCCTTGGCTAGCTAATGCATTTGTTCATAATGATTATTTTAAATAGAAGCAGTGTTAGAGGCTCATTTGAGCTGCAGAAAGGTTGTGTGTACAGTCTTAGTGTTTTCACTGCATTTGTCTGTTAGGTATATGTAATACCGTATACACTGTTTACAGTAAGCACTGGAAATACTGAGAGACAGGTTAGATGTAGTACTCAATGCAGCGCCATGAAACACCCCGGATCTCTGTAGACAACACACACACACACACACACACACACACACACACACACACACACACACACACACACACACACACACACACACCTACTAGGTCTACCCACTAGCACATCTATCGCACAGTTTCTCACCCATTCCCGCCTCTCTTTGGAACAAAGAAACATGACTCCCTCATTCTCTAAGCCACTCATTTGGTGTGGTATCTCTCCCTGCCTCCTCCTCCTCATCCTTTGTGGCTTCCTCCTCCTGCATCTCCGCCGGCTTCATTCAGCATGAACGACGGTGTGGAAAACACATACACACATACAAAAAAAAGACAAAACCACAAAAAAATGAACACGCTGATGAGTGTCAGTGAATGGGTAGTGATAGAGGTAAACACAGAGAAAGGCAGATATATATGTATATATCCATATGAAGGAGAGAGAAAACAGATTGATGCAGAGACAGACAGGAAGACAAAGTGACAGATCGATAATAGCAGGAGAGGGAGAGCTGTGTGAATGATGGAGTGAATGTGTTTGTGAATGACATTTTGAGGCGAGTGACATTTGGAGCTTTGAGTGGAGAGCGCAGGATGAAAGCACACTTGCTTCCTCTTCAATGAGAGTAGATAACCCCCCTTCTTTTTCACATACACCACAATAAATTTAGAAAGACTCACATACAAAACATAGACACGACCACACATGGAGTTGCAGGTTGATCCTACACCAAGTCTTTAAACGTGTGTGTTTTTGAGACAACAAAAATGGACAGAGGCTCACCTTGGTTTTGTGGCTCTGTTCAGTAGCCAGTCCTGATCCCGGAGTGTGAAGCTCCTTGGACACAACACACAGAAACTCAGCCTGGTCCTCTGTTCCATAGCTGTATGACGAGCCGATGTTCACCATCTAGAAAAAGACAGGAGCACAGATCCAGAGAGACATGCAGAGGAGAGAGAGGGACAGGGAGACAGAGTGAGTGCCAGCAGAGAAAACAGAAAGCAAGAGAAAGAAAGTAACGGAGAGAGCTGACATCCCAGACTAAAGTGAGGGAAGAGTTGTTGTACTCGTGCATGGGGGGCAAAGAGCAAACAGCCTGCTGCTACACACTCAGGAGTGGACTCAACAAAGGCTTTTGTTTTTTTACTTGTGGGAACAGCACAAACAAGTGTGGGTCAGCTTCTGCAAGGAATGATGTGCAAATCCTAACTGTGTAGCATGCAGTGGAGCTTGGTGCCAAAGCAGTGGGAAGGGGGTAGTTGGGGGTCAGGGGGGTCTACATGTGATATACAGGCTACAGTGAGGATAGGCTGGCCTATTATGGTAAGACTCCACAAGGCTTTGGAGTTTTAAAGTCTACAGGGGGCATGAACCTCATCCTCTCACCTTAAGAGACCACCCTTAAATAATAGAATGTTATCACTGACAGGCTTTCCTCTAGTTCCGGTACTACACTGACTCAAAAGATCAATGTAATTGTTTTTATTCTTAATAGCCTGCAACTCATTAATTTATTTTTAATTTAAAAAGACTATACCCATTTCTCCAAATGTATGTAGTGGTCTTAGTCCTCAGCTGGTTGTAAAATTTCAATGCACGGGCATTAACTCAGACTTGCAAATTGTTTTAATGCGTCCACAACAGAAGCATAAAACTAACTTGGTATGTTATGTAATAGATTTTGTAGCTCACACTGAACACACTTTGATAATAAAGGTGTTTAAATCCTGTAATCTATAATAGACTTAAAGGGGAACTAAGCAGTTTTTTTAAGCTTGATTTCCCTTAACTGAACGGCTTCGGAGTCATTGGAATGGTTATGACTTTTTTCGAGTTGAATGGTGGTTGTCTCGCTTCCCCCTGCCGCCTGTGAGCGGAAAAACCATCCTTGCAACTTTCTACCGGCAAGTGCTTGGACTCAGCGTCAGAAAGTATTGCGTGATATCAGGTTTCGCGATGTAACAAATTGCTTCACGGCACTGCGCACATACGCCCATCCAGAAACCGGCTATGGGAGCGATGGAGTTTTTCACACTATCGTCATGGCTGAGCCAGCAAAAAAGAAGCAGAAAGCTTGGAAAACGTCGTCGAAGGAACAGATAAAGAGGAAACGGCTGATTGACCGAGCGAGGAGTCAGACAAAAGTAAACATAGGAGCTGCCGAATATCTATTCCAAAGCTGTAGGGGGCGCTCTATAAGGAAACCTGCCAGCAAAAAGCAAGGAAACAGCAAAGAAATGGCCAAAACTGCATAGCGACCCTTTAATTAACACATAGAGGGCATTTGGTTGACTAGGACTTTGAGAAATAAACAGTAAATCTAATAGCTGTAGGCACACCTCTTTAACAAAGACAGTGACTCAGTACTACTATATGGGCCTTATCTGGGTTCTGAACCCTTCGTAGGAGGCTGAAGGTAAAATATACTGCAGATTGGGTGCGTTGCCTGTGGGACGTGGTATGATGTCTTTATCTAAGTAGAAGTGCAATGGAGAATGTTTAAAATTTGACTTGTTGGATCTATTTGTGAAAAGAATGTCAGCATACATGGACTCCTACTTAAAGTCAATGAATCAATCTAGACTGTGCAAACTACTATAATCTGGGAGTCCTAAACTCATTTTAGAAGTGCAGACAGCAGGGCTCAGGACAGGGCCAAGGGTCAAGATTGAAGGGTCAGCAGCAGCGTGAGTCCAACCCACAGTCCAGAGCAGTCCGGTGCGGGGCTTTCTGCAGGCGCGCACGCTGACCTGCTCAAACTTCCAGCCATCTGACATCGTGGAGACCATCTGGGTGAGCTCCTCCTCCTGGCACTGCAACACTCGGTAGACATGCTTCGGAGGCACCTGCTGGGGGAAGGAGAAGAGCTGATTGAGAAGATAGGATCACTCCTCGCAAACATATTCATGTGCCTAGAGCAAACCTTTGCACCATGACATGGAGGCAGCGGACAGCAGTCAAAGAAAAAAAACATGATGCAGTTGTGGGCTAGCTACAAAGCCAGCACTTCTATTTTCATATATTGGCATCATATTTAACCCCAGGCAAGCCACTGAGTCCAGTAAAGTACAGTAGAACACAGGGGAAGTGGGTGTATGATTGCGAGGGCAGTAGGATTATGTAAGAGTAAGTGCAACCATCCTGAGAAAAGAAAAGAACATATAGCAGCGCTCTCTTTAAGGAAACACAGAAGCGTGAAATCACTCTAACAAAGAGAAAATTGTACTTACACCACCACCAGAATGGTGTGCCATGCAAACAGTTGAGTTTTGAAATATAGTGTACAGTACATAGTAAACCTGCTAGATGCAAAAAATCCATTGTGGTCTAAAAATATTAATACAACTGTTACACAGAATCTTTCCCAATATATACACATGATATACTGCATTAGTTTCATTAAAACTGAATGTAGCGACTGAGGCAATTCGTGTTTCATTTTTAATGCCCTTAAATTAGAGTAAAGCAAACCGTTCCATCATAAAAACCCTTTCTGTGTATACCTGCGTGGCTTTGGAGTCCCGCTCCACGATCCTCTCCTTGACCAGTTTGATCAGCGGGGTGATGTTGTAAAACTCCGCCTCCTCCAGGACACCTTGTCAGGCACAACCCCACAGCCCTGTTAGTTAACCTCAAGACCCCTTCATCAACACTATCAAACATGTTACATACATCTTCATTTGACATATTGTAAACAAGATATCTCAATATTACCAAATACAAGTGGATGTCATTTTTTCACAAAATGGAACCAATTTGTATCTACTACTATTTCAACGGTTTATCCAGTACTTTGAGCTAACTATTGAGGCACACAGTATTTCCTAGGCATTTCCTTATATCTAGGGTTGTCCTCGATTAAAGAAATTCTTAGTTGACAAACACTTATATGATTTGGTTGACTAATCGATCATTTAATCGACAGAGCTGTGCGCTTTGAGAGGGGGTTAGGACTAGAAAAGCACAATTCAAAATGTAGTTAATAAATCATTTGTAAGTTTCTACACAATTACTCCTGCAAAAGCACCACTTTAAATCTTGTGTTCACCAGAAATGTGCTTAGAAGTTTCTATGAAATGAGTAATTAAGCATTGAATAAGCATAAAAAATGACTTATCAACTAAAGAAATCTTAGTCGACTAAGACCAAAACCCCAGATTAGTGGACTAATTGACTAAGAGGGGACAGCCCTACTTATTTCAACCTGTCCAAAAAAATAAAACCAACGTATACACCCAGGAGCCTGAGCATATTCAAAGCATAATAAAGACCTTCTTCTGCCAGCTCCTTGTTGTAGACCAGTTTGCCATGCCGCAAGTAGTTGAGGATGGGACCGAAGTAGGTAGGGTCTCTGTCAATCACATAGGCTCCTGAGTCATCCTGTTACAGACGATGAATCAGAGGGACGGACAGAAAACAACACTTTCTATTAAACCAACATCACATCTGCATGTATTTATATTACTGTTTCTTTTCTTGTGTTTACATACATGGGCCATTGAGTTTTTATTGACTTGAACTAGGGTGGTACTCAGTGCAATCATGGTATTCTATTATAAGCTGTGCATATTAAAACTTGTTACAGTAACCAAGACAATTTTTCTGCAGTCATGTGCAATGTGTAAACATAGGGTTTGACTGCTTTTATTTTCAGACCATTAATGGGCCTCTTCTGTAATTTATTGATTATTTTTAGACCCAAAAGCTCACTAGCTAGAGAATTACTAAGGCTATTTTTATCATGAGGAGGCAGTACTGGCTGTCCCGATCATGTGCACATATGCAAGATGCATTGCAGAAGACTCTGTCTCCAAGATAAAAGCCTCCATAAAGTGGATGTACACATGTATAATGTATTTTTGCAATATTGCAGTGTACAAAAGGCAATGAAACTATTGGTGGTCAGATACAAATGTAACTTCTCACCACTGATAATCCAAATTTCTAGTATTCCATTATATTCCATGAAACCCTGTTGCAAAATACAGCATGGCTTTTTGACCTCTCAAAAGTTGTTGCTGACTTTATTAACACGTGTGTCAACAGGTTGCTTTTCTCACTCACTCACGCATGAACGCATTCACGCACGTCTGTTCTTTCTTGTGATGAATGCTTGAGGCAGAGCCCTTGCTGGATAAATCCAAACAAAAACATGCAGACGTGCCTTTAGGCGATTCAAGCAGAGGGATAAAAAGGGCAGATATAAGAGAAATTGTTGGGAAAGTTAAATAACATCAATCACATCTGCTGATCATGTGTAATTAAACATATGGCACAATGGTATCTATAGAAATATATTGGACAGGCAGGGCAGAGGCTAAGACAATCACACATATTTTGGTTTCCAAGTTGAAAACTGACAAACTCCAGAATTCACAAACCTCTTTCATCACACCAACTCTATATTTAATATAGAGCAGACCTTGATATAATGGCTAAAGAAAGGTGGAAAATGAGGAGAAGAAGCTTGAAAAAGTAGATCTGCTCTATTCACATGACTGATTCTTGTTATGGTTTAATGTAGTGGAAATAGACAACCTTAGCCTCCAGTAGCATCTCGCACAGATGCATGCCATTGCTTTTATTAGCGAGTCCTTACTCATTCACACAGTACCACTTGCCCTAGCTGTTCTTGACCTTCTATTATTTTTATTACAATCTTGACCTCAAAAGCTGAATCTAGTCAGACATCCAGTTAATTTTTACATTTTTTAAAACCCAAAATTCTGCCAATATGTTCCTGGGCCAGTTTGATGGTGTATTTAGACCGCTGCCGGTAGACATGATTGGGATCTAATTTTTTAGGGGCTTTACTGGACTTACATGTTGTTTAAGCAAATACCAGTTTATTTATTTGGTACAGCAAAGCTATCAGCTCCTACCCTCGGTTCAAGGGTTCCAAGTTACCTCTTTTGTTAACAGTCCAGTTGGACAGCTGTACTGCTAACAAAGGAGCTGGCATTTATCCAATATGTGCTTCAGTTATGAGAACATGAGGCCAAGCTTCTCCGTCCTACTGTGTGGAGGTAGAGGCTATCACGTCACTTAGGCCAGGGCCACTTTTTTTGTAGGTTTAAACTTAGCTTACTTATTACTTTGGTGTTAACTAAGTGGGGATTTATCCATTTCTAAATTGAACAACGTCTTATGTAGAGATCAGATGCCACGTGTAACTGTTGTGTAGCTGACTTAACTGACAAAACATTAGCTTGCCAATATATGACCGTTAAAAGAGGTAATATAAGAGGAATGCGGTCGACACATTTGACTTCACACTTCCTAAAATGTTGATTATAAATAGCATAGACTGAGAACGTTATTAACTAAATTTCGCAAATATACACACAACATACCTGAAAATAATTTTTTGTTTGTTGCTAAATGAACTTATAAAGTAGCTAGTTTAACACAATCAAATATCTACTTTAAATATCAATTAACGCATTATTTGCTAAGACATTCCGGTTTTAATGCTGTAACCCCATTTACTAAATCACTTGTTTGAAACTAGCTAGTGGTTAGGGCTGCACAATTAATCGAATTTTAATCGCGATCACGATTTTGACTTCCCACGATTTTGACTTCCCACGATCAAATTTGCGTGATCGAGCGTTTTTTTTTTTTAAGCGTAATTTCATAGAACGCTCCAGGTTTTTTTGCATAGCGCATCTACCGCTCCGTAAACCACTGTCTGCTCATGAGCAAGTCAGTAGTTCCCTGCACCCCGTGCAGCTTAGTCTCTAGACGGAGACAGTCACAGAGGACAGACGGACGGGAGGAAAACTCTACAGATAGCGGTCGATTATTTGTTGGTCTCAAAGTTTACCAGTTTACCAGTAAACGCAACATTTTGTACTGACCAGTGCTAGTCGGTGCTAGTAGCTGTTAGCTCCTCTAGGACGTACTGGTGCTAATGTCGTCGCATCCGCTGCAATGTTGTTTATATGGAAATGGATTAATTTTGCATTACATGACCCATTTCTTCTGTAAAGCCGTGCCTGTGTTGGTTCCTCTACTGGACCCGTTCATAATGAGTCAGCCGTCTCTCTGTAAGTAGCGTCCATCACACTCCCTCTCGCAGTTATAAATGGCCTATGTGACAATAAAATGTGTTTTGGTTTAAATCAACAAATAATCGTGAGAATAATCTTGATCAAATTAAATGAATGAATCTGTGTCTATTATGATGAGCTCTAACATATCGTCTCCAGTGTGGTAGACTAGTAAGAGAAGTAATCCCAAAAGAAAAGCCAGCGTCAGACAGACAAAATCTTGAGAATAGGAATGGATCTTTTTGAAAGATAGATTGGGTGTTGTCAACCCAATTTATAACAGTATCTCTATTTCCCTGACACCCATTTCTTCCAGTCCAGCCTGCTGGCTGATTGTGACGGGAGCTTCTGATGAGCCGCTCCCTATGTGAGACATGAAACGAATGCAATGAAGAAGGACATGCACACATGGACTGTAAAGCAGTACGTAGGATGTGCGATGCGCTTAGATGATAAACGGATTAGTGGAAAAAAGACAAGCAGGGAGGAAATAATGAAATAAACATAGGAAGTTGGGAAAAACCGTATGGCAAATAACATCAGAAATGACAAGTAGACCCGCTTACAAAGGCGCATAGAGGGACACTGGCAAAGGATGAACACACATGACGTTTATAGACACAGCAGCACTCAGAGCACATATATACAGATGCACGCACACACCTCCTAAATCAGTGGACCTGCAGTAGAGGACAGGCCGACGCTTCATCAACGTGACTTGACTTGACAGTACAGGCATGACAACACTGGGGAAAAGCTTCCTGAATGTGTCAGAGCCCAGTCTCTCTCTCTCCCTGTCTCTCTCTCTCTCTCTCGCCCTCTCAAACACATATACAGAATTAGTTTTGTTATTCATTACGACAGACACGTTTGCAGCCGCAGTACACTCACTTTCTCACATGATGATATTTTCAGTTGTTGACAAGAGGCAAGAGTTGGTGTGTTATTGGTTTACAGAGCATTTGTTCAGGGAAATAAGATGTGACTCCACATCATCTCCCTGCAGAGGTAAGTACATCCCACGGGCTATCACCAATAGCCAAACAAAAGCCCTGTTCACTTCTCAAAACACACACACACACTTACACACACACACACACACACGTCTGCCTGCATTCTGCAGCTTGGATGAGCATGTGTAAACATTAGGGCTGACTGATACTGAAACATTTTTTTTGCACTACTCATTGTGGCATTCTATAAACTTTAATTATGCGTATGTCACTTGTAACGTCAGGATAATATTTCATTTCTTGCGTCAAGGATTTGGTTAAAAATATATTTATAAAGGCAAAAGCGGTGCCAATTGTTATAAAAAGAGGGAAACTACAGTCCATTACTTCTTTGTAGCATTTCCATGATCACTGGCTCTGCCACAGTGTTTTTGACATTAAAACAAATAAACACATAGTTGCTTTATATCTGGGGTCATTAACTTATTCACCAGATGAACTGAACGGTTTACAATAAGCTATTAAAGGTCCCATGACATGGTGCTCTTTGGATGCTTTTATAGACCTTAGTGGTCTCCTAATGCCATATCTGAAGTCTATTTCCCAAAATTCAGCCTTGGTGCAGAATTACAGCCACTAGAGCCAGTCTCACAATGAGATTTCCTTGGGACGCGCCATTTCTAAGTCTGTATCTTTTGAGGAGAAATGGGGGGGGGGGGGCTTGACCAACTGCCACTTTGCTCGATTGAAAGCCATGATGTCTCTCTCTCATTGGTGGGCCAAATTCTCTGAGCAGGCAAAGCAGAGAAAGGAGAGGTAACCTTGCTCCTTATGACCTCATAAGGAGCAAGATTCCAGATTGGCCCATCTGAGCTTCCATTTTCTCAAAGACGGAGCAGGATACCCAGGGCTTGGTTTATACCTATCGCCATCATAGAGTGAAATGTTCATGCCGTGGGTCCTTTAAATAACAAACGTCACATTTAATTGTCTATAAATGGCTTCCATAGAATACCACAGTGGGTTTAACTTAACATGTTACATTGTAGCCTTTGCATTGTTACTATGAAATATGCATATATTGATGGCCAGCCTGCCCTGCCTTAGTGAAAATGTGACAAACATACTGTATATTTGGCCTGATCCAAACGGGGGCAAAGTTCTGAAACCAAATGCATGTACCCTGATGGTAGAAAGGGGACAGTTCACACAACTCTGTACTGTAAATCTGCTCTAGCATCGTTTTTCATCATTACTGGTCCCTGCCATCGCCTCATATTAGACATCGCACAGCGCAGAAAAGATGAGAAAGCGAGTCTTGGCATATTGTTGTATCCAATGCGGAAACTACAAGATGGGACAGATAAGCCACATTATAGCAACAGGCTATCAAATCTCACCTGTATGATCCCTCTGGTATTTCATTTTAATTAAGCCATTAATAATCCCAAATCTGCGTTGATGCGATTATGTGGTCCTAATCTGGCACTAGCCGCCCTGTTCAGCTCACATCATTTAGCATCATCAAAGCTGTAGCTTGACTACATAATGTAATTGGTGTGGGACAGCAGAAGGTCAGCTTGTGTAGCATTAACAGAAGATAGGCCTGAGTTTGATTCTGTGGGGGGAAGGGCAGCTAAGGTGCTGATAATCTCATTAAAATGGTCACACACAGCCAGACAGTCTATGTGTGTGTGTGTGTGTGTGTGTGTGTGTGTGTGTTTGTGGGGGACACTAACGCCAGCAGAAACACTAACGCCAGCGTATTAGTGGCGACTCCACCACCTCCTAAAGTCAGCCTCCCTTCTGAGTGGGAGAAGAAACCACAAAGGGCTGAACTGCTCCTGTGTGTTAATTCAGCTTCAAATTGTTCTGGGCACTAAAAACTTGAGCGGAAGATGGATACAGCTTGATGTCCGCTGGGAAATACAGTATGCTAGCACAATAAGCCCCTTCAAAGTCACTTTTTTCAGACCTCATTTACGGGACAGGATCTTGCAGTGTGTTCAATTTATTGTTTTGCTAATAGAACAAGGAACTGCACTTGCTGCTGAACGCTTCCTCTAAGAAGAAATAAAGTTGCATCTGCATTTCCTTTTCAGATTTCTGTCTTTTCAGTAACTGTACACTCAATCTGTTGCATCGTCATTGCTTGTGTGGATTCCCAGCTGTTAAGATCAATGGAAATCACTGATTGAAAGAAACATTCATCATGAGGCTACTGAGAGTTAAGCGAGAAATAGGCCATGCGGTTGAATCTGTCGTCATTTCAGATCGACAAAGGTCAGTTTAAAAGATTTTCGTCCAATTTCGAGAGACTCTAGTCATGCTCATCCCGCTCCTTGTTTCCGGGTTTGCACTCCATCGATCAGATTGGTCATTTGCGACTGCCGGCAGTGCCCGCCTTTCGACTGAGCTTGTCAGGTCAGCCAAAATGAAGGATGACGGCCCCTCCAACGGACGACGGCACGGAACACACCGAACAGACTCAAATCACTGACCTCACCAGACTGTCCAACGGCCGATTATTGGTTTAGTGTGTCCGGGTTTTTAAGGTTGCATGAGAATACTCTTTCCACAGAATATGGCAATATGACCATGTGTACTGTAAGATGATATAAATAGCACCTGTCCGGTGTCCTGCATGGGTATTTAGTGTGGTTTAGTATCTCTGGGTGGATTCGACCATTGTGGGTGAAGCTGTTCATCAATGAGCAGAACTGTTCTGCAGCAATAATGGATTTTTTCTAACGGGATTTGACTTAATTTTTCTGATATTTAATTTTAATTAAACTGCCATTATATTAGATCACCGTTATTATTAAAAGTTGTTCTATTGATTTAAAAAAAAAAAAAAAAAAAAAAAAAAACTTACTAGGGCTGCAATTAACCATTTTTTTCATCATCAATTACTCCAGGGATACATTTCTCAATTAAGCTTTTTAAAGTTTAGACAATACATTTTTAGCAAATAGGGAAAAATGCCTATCACAAGTTCCCAGAGCCCACAGTAACTTCTTCAGCTGTTTTAATGTTGCTATTGTTAGTTGAAAATGACTACTCTCTATTACAGTGAGCTCTCTACTATTCGATCTAATAAAGGCATACGGTACAACGGCTAAAACAATCCACATATATTGGTACCGCATTAAACTACATATACCGTATAGCCAGACAATTTATCCATGTTATTCCCTCCTATGGATACTTTTCTTACAGTTACTGGTGTCATTTCTGAGATAGGAGCTTTTCACATGAGAGCAACAAAATGTCAACTTACAGTAGACACCAGGCTGCAAGGAAGACATACCCCCTTCTCTCTCTCTGTGTCATACACATGCACATTAAAGGCCGCAAAGCAAAGCACGATAGAAATCTGCATCATTCATGAGTCTTGCCAGTGGTGTGTTCAGTCTAAATGTGACTGGGATACACTAATCTCTCTCTCTCTCTCTCTCTCTCTCTAAGATGCCAGCTGTACAGCTTCTGACTGTGCAGCTCCTTGCAGAAGAGGAGGCACGTGTTCATCCATCTGACCCAAGCTACGTTCACACTAAAAATGATGCTGAGACACAAACAACCACACTCACACACACACAAGGGAGTGAGAGAACTTCATACTGTGTACATATACAGTGTATCAGCTGGTTATTAGAACATTCTAGCCTGCTGTGGAGCTGCAGTCATGCATTTCCGGTATAGAACTGAGTTGTAGTAATAGGGTTTGGGAATTACACACATATATAGTTAGTTCCTTTAAGGCTGCACAATTCAGTAATTCTAATTTTATTCTTCATTCTCAATTGGATAGATCTTTCATACCAAGACCTACACACCGATTGTTTGCCAATCCCTTAAATCAGTTTAGAGAAAATCCACCTTTCAAAATAAATCATGGGGATAAATTCATGCAAAACTTTCACCAACTGTCTAAGGAATAATAGGGGTGAAAAACACACCAATGTCTAATTTACATCCACTTCTGAGAGGAAACATGAGTCACTACAGGAATGCTAATAAAACGTTAACAGACTGTTGGGTTACACATTAGGCATTTCCCGTTAGGCCAATAGGATACCTTATTCTTGAATATTCCTGAATGTGTAAAGGATGTTAACGTTAAATGTTGGCTAACTGAGACACACAATATGTAGAAGAAGAAGGTCATGGTTAGCTTAATACTAAAGGCCACATGACACAGGCTACTGTTAGGACAACGTAATCATTATTTTTTGTTCACCGGGGTCAATGTCCTGTCTGGACTCACCGTGTCTGAGTGCAGGTCCTGCTGTTGGCACAGCCGGTAGAGGAACGAAGTTTGCTCTTTTAGGAGGGTCTGCCGCGTTGTGAGGAACACCGTGCCACCGACGTTCAGCCGTACCCACTTCCCGTTGTTCCCCCCGTTGGGGTTGATGACCGAGCCGTTACACATGCTCTGCGACACCGTCCCGCCGGGTTGAGTCGTGCTGGCCGACGTCGCGCTCTCACCCGACTCGCTGTCTTTGTTGTTGTTGTTATTGTTGTTGTTGTTGCTGTTGTGGCGGCAGCCGTGGTGCGTCGACAGCGCACCGACGTCCTCCGGTTCCCGCTGCTCGTCCGGTGTCGTTGCCATTTAGAAAAACCCGCTAGGCACGAGATGAAGACGAGCGAGGGCGTCCGTCCGTGTCTACTGTTCCCTCGGCTTTTTCTCTCCCCGCCCCCAAACCGCACAAAATCACTGTGTGAAGTCGCGTTAAGGTACAGTAAGTGAGACATAGTACATCCGATAATTACTTTCAAAATAATAGTTTGATATTTAAGCAGGCGTTACTGCAGCCTACATGTGTTCAGTGTTGTGTGCAGCTAACGTATCTTCTGATATAGTATGCAACTTAAGAAATCTACAGTAGTTTTAGAAAATGATTAAATTATGCTAATGTTACTTGCTTGATATGTCCATCGCACAAATACTGCCACACAGTTGTGTTTCTATTAGCAGCAGGAACGTGCACAGGCAGGGACATGCACACCCATTTGGAGGGGCTATTGATTTAACCTGGAAAAAGGCAAGCATCATGCCAATGTTTTACAATATCAAAGGGTTTTGATTTGATCTCTTAAGTGTTTAAGATTTGTTTTAAGATGTTTTAAGGGGCAACAGAAAGAAACGACAAACTGTGCTAAACCCTGTTTCACAGCCCAGGAGGTGGTCCAGTGGTGAAGGACGCAGACCGGGGACCAGGGGACTTTAACCCTTGTGTTGTTCTCTGAGGTCAAAACTGAAAATTATATTTTTTTATGCTTTTGAGATACTTTTTTTTATCAATTTTTGATGGTTTTTTTCAACATTTTCTTCATTTTTGTAACAGTACCATCAGTATACTGTACACATCACTAACACCAATATTAGCACTAGTTTTACACTATATTTTCTTAAATACATTATCAAGAAACCTCAATTATATGAAATTATATCATTTTTTTGTCTTTTGTCAAAGTTGTTTTGGGGGGAAATAAAACCCCCTAAATTCAATAAAGTAGTGAACTTATCCTTCGTTTAACTTGCAAGAAGCGTTAAATGGAACCATCCATGTAATATTTGGATATTTCCAATGAAAGAATTCAAAATTTCTGATGTAGAAACTTTTAAAAAAAGGTCAAAGTTGACCCCTGGAAAACAGGACGGTTAAGTTAAGGGAACGTTCCGTAATGGTTCTTTAAAAGTTAACAAAAACAACTGTAAGAGAACATTCCAGGAAGGTTAGCTACTGGTTCCAAAATATTTCACCTTTGGGGAAGGTTCTGGGAAGGTTCCCTACAGGTATTACCTTCAGAGAAGCTTTAGGGAGCATTCCCTAAAGGTTATGTGTTTGCTGGCTTGGTTCAAAGCCAGTCTGAGTTACACCACACAGGAACTATTTGTGATGAATGGATGCAGTTTCATTTGTTTGAGTCACTATCAGCTTGCAAATTTCCCACATTGATTTCAACTTAAACTAACTAAATTTCTAACTAAATTTTTTAATATATATTACAAAAGAAATGTACATGTTAACACTTTAAATTTGTTTAAGTCTGTATGCTGCTCAATGGAAATCATTAAAGTATTTTAAAGTGTAATGCATGAACAGACTAACATCACAGGCAACTGCACTTTGTGTCATGTTAACTTTAACACAGAAAGAGAGATGATTAATGTTAAAGAGACTACCCTCCCTCGAGAAACGCTCCCAATGGTTGGTTGTTCAAGCAGCAATTGTTTACCTATATTACCATTTAAGTGACATTGCCCACTGGTGATCATAGTAGTAGTATTAGCAGTACTAGTAGTTATAGTAGTAAGTGTTTTATTGTGAAAGTTGCCTGATTTTCAGTTCTGGTCTAGTTCTTTTAGACAAACTTGACACAGACCAAAAACACAGGGTCTTGTAGTAATTGTAAAACAATTTTAAATACTAAATAAAGGTGAAATGCACCACAGTTTACAATATATGAATACTTTATTATTGTTAATATTTAGTTGGATAATTCTTTCCACACTGTGTGAACCTGAGGAAACATTGCATAGCACTGAAAACCAAACCAAACAAAGACATTGATAAAATCATTTCCCTGATGTCTAAACACACTGTCTTTACACAGGCTATGAAAACCCTGCTAATAAATTCATAATCCTCACATTAATTAAGAGTCATAATGCGGCTATTCTTGGATGGATAGTGAGAAATGAAAGCAGCAGTGATTCCAACAGGATAATCTCTCTGTGGCTATTGGTTGATTTTAAGATCAAACAAGCAAGTCGATTTCAAAATGCATTTTAGCATTATTTACTAATGGATTAATAAATAGTTTTATAACAAACAATCAAGCCGGTGTACTTCTACTTCAGACTGGCATTCAGACTGGAATTCATCAGCTTTAAAATAAACGACAGTTTCACTAAATCCAAATGGATTGCATATTGACAATGGGGAATGAAGTCATTTAGATGGTCCTGTGTATGTATTTAACCCTTTAACAACCAATTGTTAGTTGTGATGATGCACTTTCTAAGAATTTAAACTGCACTTATATTTCAGTTATATATTACCAAATTAAAGGGATATTTGTCATCATATTTTGCCAAGCTTCTACATTGTGCCCAGGTATCACCGCTGCACCAGGACGCAGGTGCTCAGTACAATTGTTCTTGATTTGAACAGGAAAGTATGACCTGTTCTACCTAGATGGTAGGATATCTTTTTGTCTCTGTGCTCTCAAGGCCGATGCAGTGTGGGCCTCATAGTGAGGAAGGGGAAGTTGTAGGTGTGTGGGAGACCCTGATGAGTTGTGAGATTGAAGGACTGCCACGAGAACGGTCGCAGGCCCTTCTGCGTTGTGGGGCCGTTTATTGCTTCTGCAGCCAGCTGGATAGCCATCTTGTATTCTGTCACCTGTACCATGAGATAGATATGGGTACAACGGGCACAAAGGAAGGGTGGAAGTAAAGGGAAGTTATTTCATTTGGTTGAAATATTAAAGAGACATCCAGGAAGGCATTTTTGTTGCCATTAATGGAAGTTAGTCATTCAAAACCTGCACTTCACTTATAAAGTTTGGGTTCAGCAATTAATGTGGCATTACATATTAAAACTCCTGGTAAAATTGAATCTGACCTCATAAAAGCCAGAAATAAAAAGTGAAGAGTGGAAGAGCAAAGTATGAAGAAAAGCTACAGACTAACAAAGGTATGTCCATAGCAGCTCTTTCAGGCAGGGTAACCCAGTGTACATTTCCTCTGGCATCTCTGATTGAAAAAAGTTAGTACTTTTTACATTTAGTTAGCCTTGTGAGCATGTTAGCATGCTAACGTTAGCATTTATCTCAAAGCACCACTGTGCCTGCTGACAGCTAGCATGGCTGTAGACTTTCCATGAGTCCTGTTAAAAAATGTGTTAAACTATATTAAACATCTAAACAAAACATGTATAGAAAAGATCAAAATAGTTTTAGGAATTTGAAAATACAACGGTTGTGGCTATAGCCAATAACTAATATCAACCAAAAGGCACTATTCTAGCCAAAAACACATACATGCACCATACATTCAGCATTTTGTAATAGCATGTTCTGCGTTCTACTTTTTACAATGCATCTTGTAAATTTAATCGTGGCACTAATGTTTTGATGGCCTCTGACCTTTGTGTCATAGCAACCTCCTGGACGTGGTCTCCTTGGTCTCAGGTCGTTACGGCAACAGATGGTTTTACATGGATGGCCCTTGGAGTAGGGGTCTCTCTTGTAGTCTGTAACATATTTTTTTTGTGTGTGTTTTGTGTCACATCTCTAAAGCCCTTTGAGTTCAGGAAACGATAGAAAATCGGATTCATGCGAGAGTTATTGTTTCACCTACTGTTGTATCTCATGATGAATTTGAGAGAGCCAAGGTCAGACACCTTGGCCTGGTCCCTGCGGAGAATTTTAGCTCGGGGACAGAGGTCGTAAGAGAAGTCCTGTCCGTATCTCTTCCACATCACATCGTACCCACTCAGGTTGTAGATTTCAACATGAAATGGTATGTTGTAGGATGGCCAATAACCTGCCGATTGTAGCACACCGAAGGTGGAGGTTGTCCAGACACATTGCCACCCTAAACAGCCATCCTGGATAAAAACTGAACAATCTACAGCATATAGATAAATGTTTGTTTCTCACCGTTGCGTAAAGCTTGAGTCTGATCAGAGTGCATCACCTTCCCGGGAATCTGCTCCACCACAGTCAGAGCTCCATCCGTGATACTGTGACCCAGAGAAACCCTGCTCAGGTCCACCACCATGTACTGGCTGTTATATGTACCTAAAAGACAGAGGAGGGGGACATGCTCAGTTTCCTGCCTTGCAGACACAGATAATCCAGATGGGTCAGTATGACTTAATACTTAAAGTACTTTTCTAAAAAGTTTTGCATGTTTTAACCACACAAATGTTTTACACATACTTCAAATATCTGCTTGCCACTTTTAAAAGCAAAGGTAATGTTGTAGGGCAGGCAGTGATTGCACTAAAATCATCTTGGACAGACTTTTTAGAAATAGGTTAACCATCACAGTGAACAATTTGTTGGCTTCATTAATGTTATTATTGGTCAAAGTGACCCCATGATTTTACTATGTTACCACAGTTGCGAGCAGGAATCACCTTCAGAACTGCCCTTGCCACCCAAATTGAAAAGATTTGACCTGCTGGTGGCACTAAATGAAATGTCACAGGATTACCAAAAGTCAGTGGGCTTCATCCTCTGGGCACTATGAATGTCTGCATACAGTGTCACTGAAACTCATATATCCATTTTCAAAAATGTTATAGAAGAGTTTGAGTCTGTACCAAAAGGATGTACCAACTTTGTTGTTCCTAGAGCTGTGCTGCTAGTCTGGGCTAAAAATTCCCAAAGCTGGCTGCCGAACTGGAAGGTTAAGCAGAATATTCATCCAAATATCAGATGTCAATGCATTCTTGAACACACCAACATGTAAAGTTAGACTGTCTGCGTTTCTACAGTTTAATGTCCAGCATGATCAATTTCTTAAAACTACTACTGTATTGGCTTTATCCCAACTTTTTTAGGAAGGAAGGAAATCAATTCTAAAACTTAATTTAAACTATGCAGGAACAAAAAAACAAACATGACATGGACCAAACCAAGCAAATCCAACACAACACCAGGGAGTTTTAACTTTTAACGTTTCAACTTAACAAACAGTACACTCAGCAACACATGCATAACTGGAAGTGAAGTAACGTCTGATTCAAACAAACAGAACTTCCACGCAGGAGACCAGGGTTCATGTCCTGTTTCAAGATAAAAAAAAACAAAAATAACAAACAGTCTTTTTCTAAACTTACATAGGCCGTTTTTGTGCCCTAAACCTAACCAAATTGTATATCACAACGTTGAAGATGTGTATAAAACCAATGTGGTTCTCTGGTTTAGATTTGCGGTTCTATATCTTCCGAGCGTTAGGGGTGCTAATTTATGAAACGCAAATGTAGGTTGTATTAGAGGGTAGGAGTAAACGGCTATCGTTGTATGGTTCAGATATCTTCAATAGGAGGCAGGTTGAGGTGGGGGATAGATCAAACTAACACGGAAGAGTGGATGGGTACCTCCTAGAGCTATTAATGCAATTACAATTTCTTTCTTTTACATTGGTATAATGGCATAGAATAGTTTGCCTATTGCTACAAAACTCCTATCATCACGAGGGATTTTTAAAGGACAGGTCAAGCAGCTTTTATGGAACCAGGTGTACATTTATTGATAAATTGGACCGTTTTTATGACATTTTTTGTTTCTTATTTAGTTTGTTTATTGTGATATCCCCCCCCCCCCCCCTCTTAATACTGTATGTCTTTGTAGTCTGAGTTTTTCTGCTTCTTGTTAATTGTTTTCCTGTGTGTAACACCGAATTTTCCTTCAGCATGTCATACTTTGGATCACTGTTTTTATCAACTTGATCCATGGACAAATCAAATCAAATCAAATCAAATCAAACACACATATGGAAAAAATTGCATTAACCTGTTATCACGTTAATTTTGACAGCCCTTATATGTGTATATTTATATTACTTAAACCTAATACCGTCTTAACTTCAAGTTACAACATTTTAGAGGGAAGGAAATCAATCTTAAAATGTACTTAAAGTATGCATGAAACATAAAACATACATGATCTTGGTCAAAATAATCAAAACCACTGCATCACATTGGTGACTTTATCTAATAAACGACCAATTATCTAGTTGCATTGCTGTTAGTGTATGACGGGCACAGGAAAAACAACATGCACAGTCTTGCATGTGCCTGAGGGATCTGGTACGAAATGAAGAAACACGGCAAAAGTCTGGCTCTAGAGTTACCGAATTACAGAGAGAATACATTTTAAATACTTACCCCATCTACATAAAAGGAAAACACAGGCAAATGTAAAGGCTCTGGTTTTAATTGTTTGCAGGCCACCTCAACAGTTTCGCAAGACGGGGGGGAATATGAGAGAGGAGCTGCTGGGAGATGACAGGACTGGCTCAAGAACACTTTGTCCTTTTCTCCTCTGCCTCTCCCATAGCAACATGACGTGAAAGATCATAGCAGCTGGCTAATTACCACAAGTTTAGTGCACTTGTGTATAGTCTATATGCAGCTTCTATGCATTGACACCTGGCTAGCACGCAGTGATCATGCATCAATAGTTTGTCAGGCATTTCTTTGGTTTTAAGAGTGTGTGATGAAGTCAACGTAATATCTGGAAGGATTTAAAGGTTTGAAACAGATTCTGTTCAATTGAGAAAAAAAAAATCCTTATGTGTGTTTGAAAAGTGTTCTGACTCTGGTTTGAAACAAACCCCTTTTCCTCAAATTATCAGGAATTCACCTGAGTTGTACTTGGAGAAGGTGTGCGCCCACTCCTCTCCGCTGTGCGCCAGGCTGTTGGCCAGGCGGACTCTCTGCCAGGCCAGCAGGCTGTGAGGGTCCAGCTGGGAGAACAGAGACACGTTGAAGACACCGATGGAGGTCTGAGTCATCAGCAGGCCGCTGCCAAGCAGGTAGAAGTCATCCAGAGACATCAGGAAGCCTGGAAGAGGGGGTAGGAGGACAAAGGGTAGAGGGATTAAGAGGAAAATGTTTTAGGACAAATAATAGAGATGGAATGTTTGAGATCACTTATTATCCTCAACTACAGCCTGCAGCTTGCATGTATGCGTGTACCAGCAACTTCAAAAAGTTTTTGCCAGGCTAGCAGTTTACCGCTAACTAGTGTATTTTTATAATATTATTACTACATACAGGAAGAATAAATACTTCTTTTAATATTCATGCTACTGCCATTATATTACCATTACTACTACTTCAATTAGTACTGATGCTGGTATTATTAAAGGTCCCATATTGTAAAAAGTGAGATTTCTTTTTTTGATTATAAAGCAGGTCGTTATATAAACAACAAAACAGAGTACTCAGAGACGGGGCCTTCAACGAGCTTTGGACTTTTGTATACATGTCACAACTATACTATAAAAAAGTGCTGCTACAGTCCTGTTATAGTCATTGCCCGTCTGCAATGGCGGCACACAGACTCCTAGAGCGCAGAAGAGAGCAGAAGACTTGGAAAACGCTGACCAATCAGAGCAGACTGGGGGTTTTCTGGAGAAGTTCTCATAGGGTCAGGCACTTAAACGGCGTACTTCCGCCAGAAGGTGAATACAGGTATATTCAGACAGACAATATTGGAAAAATAATGTGATTTTTTAACCCTAAAATTGTTCAAACATGTTGTAGTTGAAATCTAAAAGACAAGTATGAACCTGAAAATGAGCAAAACACAGGCACTTTAATAATACATTTGCAGTACTGCTGCTGTTATCAATAACGTAAATCATAGGCAGAGTAGTATTTCCACTACCCTCACTTCCACCTCTACATAAATTATTTGTATTGCATCTGTTGTTGCTCTGTTGGCCCTGACCTGCTGTGTGTGCTTAATGTTTCACATTGTCAGACAGAAAGAAGATTAGAAAGGCTGCAAGGGTCACACATCACCTCCAGTGACTGCGGTGTATTCCATCTCCTCGTTTGAATATAGTCAAATGATATCCTTGGCCTGCCGGCCTCTAAAAATAGTGCATTGAAACCACTCGTGTTCTGATAGCAATAAAGCCTGTAAGAGGACTTTTATGACCTGGACCACTTGGCAAATCTTTTCCCACAAAATTACTTCACCTCCTCTGACTTAACAGGGAAGGAACACATTTCATTACGGCTCTCTTTTGTACACGCACTGCAGGTGGATGTTTCTCAGTCACTGACTAAGCTGTGTGCTTAGCAGAATAATTACTTTCAGTAGAGAATGTACCTTCAGGATTTTGGTATTAAGTCCTTGATGTCAGTGTTTATATTTTCCAAGAGGAAAATGAAACTGTGTGGATTAAGGACCAGCACAATTCAGAGCTTTTACAAGATAACTGCTTTGCTGTACTGTTAGTTGACAAAGCCGGTCATGTACTCAGTAAACACAGTTTCTTATACAAGCTGTTAATCTCACTTTTGCCATGTCGTCGATGATCCATTACTATATAGTCCTGTGCAGTTTGCGGTTTATATGTGTGAAACCGTACTTTGTGTGTGTGTGTGTGTGTGTGTGTACCAGGGTAACTGCTGAACGACATCTTTCCAGTGGCGGTGTGTGTGTCAGACACCCGGAAGTCCCAGTGTTTATAGATACGCATGGTGGCTGCATACGTATACCAGCTAGAGTGGCCAAATAGCAGGTTCTCAAAGCCTGGCAGCACCTTGGACACAGACGAGGGAGAGAGGGAGGGTTGTGCTAGTTTTTTTGGCTGATGTCAATAAAACAATGGACTGGTTAGGTCACTCTTAAATGAATTTGTCCAATACTTTGATTCATGACCAAATACCTGCAGAGAGAATGACATTCCCATCAGCTGTACTTTGTGTTTTGTACTAATTAGAAAATGTTTGCATTAAGGTCCCTGTAATCAAATGAGATAAGAAGAAATGATATCTTATCAATCAAAACCGAATGATATAGTATTTTTTAATGTTTTGCCAAAATGAGCGCAAGTGAAAGAGAAAATATCCTCCTCCCAATGGCCTTTTGCACTCACACATTCAAGAAGAGAAAAACCCATGCACAAGGACCCACAATAAATCGAATTAGGCGTTGAGGCTTCCCAAGTTCTCCCCTTTCAGCTCAAGCCAAATGAGATTGGCCTAACCTTGATGAGAGCAGTGCAGTGACCCATTCCCGGCATCCTGAAAGTGCCGGCCCCTGTGGAGGAGTTGGAGCGAGGTGTCAGAGCTGGGACGAGGTCCAGAAGGTCGCCAACACCATTCAGAAACTGCAAGGCGAATGCTGAGAGAGGCTGGGAGGAAGTTGGAAGTGGCAGAGATGAATGAGATGATACTGTGACAACTCTCTCACCATCTCTCCAACACACAAACACACACAGACACAGACACACACACACACACACACACACGCACACACACCTCTCTGTGTTTGCTTTTGGCCCACTGTGCAGCTCCAGCGTGGAGTCCGTCCAGCTGGGCCAGGATCAGTCCCAGATGCTGCCACAAGGGCTCGCTGCATCTCCTCAGTCTCACCTGCTCTCTGGCCCACTGGTCCTGCTGGCTGTGGAACATTCAGAAAGCTGAGAGCCACTTTGGGCTGTTTCTTTTCCTAATTAGTGCATTTGGCTGCTTGATTTTGCTGTGCATCTAAGTTCTTAATTACGATAATCATTGCATGCATATATGTCATTTTGGTAATTAGCATGGACTAGTGTTTGGCAATACTGGTGAAGCTGTCAATATTTCATTAATCAATATCTTGCCAACCAATAAAACCTATTTAGTCAGGCGAAAAGGCCTCTGAAAAAGCATTAGACATGATAGCTCTTCATGAAAATTCAGAATAATTAAACTCTCCTTGATTGCAGGTTTTATTGTTTCTCTGTAGCTAAAGAGAGGAAACTCTGGAACAGTATAATAAAAGTAGAATTAGTAGTAGTATTGTGTATAAAGACAAAAACAATATTAGACCAATTTCTGACTTAATCACAGTGTAAGCCATTAATTAAAGTGAACAAATGAGACTGTACCTTAAAAACCTTTTCAGGGGATTCAAAACCGTCTCATCCTTTAGGAGTTGAGGGTACATGTTGGAGTAGTGACTGAACATCTGTCTGCAGAGAAAGAATTAGAACAGTGGGAATGCACTCCAATTAATTAAACCAATGAAGTAAAACAATGTGCAGTAAACATATTTTTGTTACATTTTATGAAGATGTACAACAGCTACCATATTTTTTACAGGTCTTCATCTTTTTCTTTTGTTTTTTGATTATGAGTATTCTTCTAATATTTACACATATTCAACATCTGAGACGCCCACAGACATTAACCTATGGAGACTGATCACTGAAATTATTCTGATTGGCCCTGACAGAGACTTCATCCTCATGAGGGATGACATGTTTATCCATGAACATGCCCTTGAAAACAATATATTTTGTTGAATTTTCTGATCCTGATCAATATTTAGAGCACAGCCTTGAACTGGCAATGTCTTTAGGTGATTGTGTCCATTGATAGAAAACTACAGGTGAGTTCCTTCTGTTTTTTTTTTCAGTTTGAGATATTTCATACACATTATGTGTATTTGCAGTTCACTACAAGACATGCAACACTCACCCAGCAGTGAGATAACCTTCTAAGTACCCAGCCAGGAAGAAGGTGATCTCATCTTCCTGTGTGATTCCACCATGACCTGCGCAGATCTCCAAGACACCCCATCCAGAGAGGAGCAGGGTGTCATTGAAGTAACCATAGGCTCCCCCGTCTGTCTCCATCACACCCTCCTTCAGGATCACACTCTTCTGGGCATCATCCCAGTACACAGTGGCCTTTTGGAGTTCTACCATTATAGGAGGGTGGACAGGGTGACAGGGGTTGAAGTTGGATAACACACATTATGTAACATAATGTCATTGACAACAATAGAATGAACCATTAGGAAAATACAGCTTATACATGCCATAATAAAGTACATATTATTATATTTTGCTCTTTAAAGACTATCACAAGTGTTCAAATTGTTTTGTGCAGTTACTTGGATATACTGGTAGAATAGATAATAATTTAGCCCACTATTTGGATTTGAAACTAATAAAATGTATAGGTAGGTTTATACAAGGTTTTCTCCCAGTAAACATAAAATGTATAAAATAAATAAATACAGTAATAAAAAAACTACAATTTAAATAATAATACGTCAAATAGAATGGTATAGTAAAGAGCAGAATGGAACTCAGAAAAGGTTGCATTATATAACATCGGGTGCCAAGCCACCATTAACTCTATCCGTTTGTCGAATGCGATTTCTACATAAACTAACAGCCTTTTTTCAATAATAGGTTTTATTTAGTTATATTGGATTTAAAATAAGTTTACGTTATGTTTGAATACGCTGCGGAAACGTTACTCACGGTAAGTTTGCACTGATGCAGCCAAAGTGCTCAGCAGTACGCACAGTTTGATGCTCTGTTTCTCCATGTCAGTCAGCTGATTTTATCTCAAGAGCCGATCAAGCGCTGCTTTTCGGGTGCTGGTAGTTTTAATTGCTTGAAACATTTTTCGTGATCCTCGTAATAGTTATTAATCAAAATCAAAAACATTAATTAAATAAGAAAAAAACAAAAGCAATCACCCCAGATGGGACTCGAACCCACAATCCCTGGCTTAGGAGGCCAGTGCCTTATCCATTAGGCCACTGGGGCAGTATGTAAGTAGGGCGGGGTCACAGTTATTTGTATCAGCGACCTGGTGCTGTGTTAGCAGATTATGTATTTGTATTGCTGTAAACCTCAGTTTTTACAAGCTAAGTTTCTAAAACGATATTTTTTGTCATTGCTTTCTCAAAATACACAAATTGTGCACAAATATGCACATTTGTTGGGATGGCCGGGTGACGCGATCACCATGGTGATGCGTTTACGTCTAACGGTTGGTTCCATTATCTCTTGCAAATAGGGGTATACTAGATTATCCTTATGCGACTTTAACTATTCAAATATGCATACAAGGTCCACCGTACAAGATCCAAGTACCGAATTAGATTGTATATGTGGTAAACTTGCTGGTGTTGGCAAATCCCTTACAATTGCTTTCTGTTAAATCCATGCAATATTTCATGTGTCGTTTATTTTACCCAAATGGAACCTTCATACTTGCGCAGTAGCAGCAAGTAACGCTAGCTATGGCTTTGTTTGGAGAAAAAGAGTTTAAACCACCACATTAAGAATTTAAATAGATAGTTTGTATGGAGGTAAATACATGTTTTTGGTGACAAAACAACTACTAACCCACCTGTGAGGCAGTTGACACGTTTCAATAAAATGTCAGGTATGAGCAGCTAGCGTGTTAGCCACCTAGCATTAGCTCGGTAATGTACCATTAGCAACGATCGTATAGATATGAGCAACGCCAAACACAGTTACTGTGGCTACGTGATACTGCTATCTATAAAATACTAACGCTTCCATTGGTGTACCATCTTTTATAAAGGACCTTAAGAAATCACTCAAGATGCCGCTCTTTGGAAACACATTTAGTCCGAAGAAGATTCCACCTCGCAAATCTGCATCTCTGTCCAGCCTTCACACGGTGAGTTTAGAGAACTTACTTTTCTTTGGAAACATCATTGCTAAAGATAGCCAACACCCGTATCTCTCATTGATTCCTTATTTTATCCATACTGGTCACTTAAGAGGATATACAAAGAGGGATAAACAAAGCAATTATTTCTAAAACGTGTTTTGTGACAGCTGATGTGTAGTTGTAAAATAAAAAAAAGGGGCTGCAGCTCAACATTGTGTGAGATATTTATTTGGTTTGCATGCAGACTGATCTTCTTTTTTTTTTTTTAACCCTGAATCTTTTTTTAGTTGGATCGTTCAACAAGAGAAATAGAGCTAGGTCTTGAGTATGGACCTCCTGTAATGAACCTTGGCGGTCAGAGTTGGAAATTTGAAGAGGGACAGTGGATATCAGGTAATGAGTTTGAACTGCTTCTAAAGTTTTTAAGTGCAGAGAACCGTACCATGGTGATCAATCACTGTTGGTCTCTGAATGGCCTTAACGTATGTTTCTGTCTTTTTTGAACCAGAATCTGGTGGGAATACGTCTAGTAGGGAGGTGCAGCGACTTAAGAAAAGAAATGTACAGCTGGAGGAAGAGAACAATCTCCTGAAACTTAAGATTGAAGTCCTCCTGGACATGGTAAGAACTCATCAGCTTTGATAATGCCCTTAAATTCTCACCTGCACTACAGATACAATAAGAAAGGTTATTTTTGCTTCATCTTCAAATCTCTTTTAGACAGACGCTGTGACTGATTAACCTTTGTTTTTCATGAATAAATGGACACATGATATTAGGCATTTTCGGACCAGATGAACGTTTTGATCATTCTATTCTAAGAACCCCCCCGCCCCCTTTTTTATTGTGTCTGCACCACAATAACTACAAATGATTGTTGTTCTTTAAAAGCCGCTTTTAGGGCCTTTATATTCCTACTTTAAAGCAGGCTTTCTCCCAGCACAAGAGGAAACTTGCATGGTTACTGGTCCAGCAGAGGGTAGTCGATGATTGATTGATCACATAAGCCAATGCAGCAACGTCAACGGCCATTTTACCCACCAGCTAAATAGCCAGCTGTTAAAGAGTCAAATGTAACAACTTAATGCTTGATTTACACATTCTTGTCACAACATAGTGTAGCAATTATGACGGAATTAGCTAGCGTTAGCTAACTAGCCAGCAGTCAGCTAGTTTGCTTGCTAGCCTGCTAATTTCACCTTACTAAGGACCTGTACGCCTCCAGGATGCTGAGGCGGGAAACATTGTAGCCGATCCCTTTCATCCTGGACACAAACTGTTTGACCCACTCCCCTCTGGCAGAAGGCTGCAGTCCATCAGGACCAACACCTCACGCCATATAAACAGTTTCTTGCCCTCTGCAGTCAGCTTCATTAACAAGGCCACCTGACCCCCACTGACATTGACTCTACTACCCTCATCCCTACTCACTACACTTTGCACTAACCTTCATCCTGGACTATACATCTGCCCATTGCACATACCATATATTTTGCATTCTGCTAAACAGATTTTGCTGTTAGATTCTGTATTTATTGTTTATTTCTTATTTATTTTTAATGTGTGTGTATGTATGCACCATTTACCAAGACGAATTCTATGTACTGTAGGTTTAACTTAACCAACTTGGCCTGCTTTCTTTACTTCAACGTTCTAACTGCCGGAGGGAATGCAACACAGAAAAAAAACCTTGAAGGGATATTAATATTAATTAATCATGTATACCTTATTAATCCTGCAAGGGGAAATTACAATGTTTTCACTATTATTACTCACATTACACACAGGCTTGAACTACACACACATGCTCAGTACCTATACATGCACTTAATGGAGAGATGTCAGTGTGCTGCCCATGGAAAGGCGCCTCTAGCAGTTGGGGGTTTGGTGCCTTGCTCAAGAGCAACTTGACAGTGCCTAGGAGGTGAACTGGCACCTCTCCAGCTACCAGTCAACCACCATACCTTGGTACATATGTTTGTATGTCATTCTCGGTAAACCTCCACAGTGGGCAGTTCCTTTTAGGCAGTCCCTAGAACTGTTCCGAAAATGCCTACTATCACCTTTAGGCTCCATAGCCATGCTTGCAACATAGGTTATGTACAAGTCTAACACTTGTACAAGTGTAACAGCTTGTATTTCTTATAAAAGCTTGCTTTATACATTTTTATTGTGAACTTAATTACAATTTCAATGGTTCAATTTAGTTTCTTACCAAATCTGTTAAATAACTGATTTTTTCCCTCCTAGTTGACAGAGACTACCGTAGAGTACCACATGATAGAGAAAGAAGTGGAGGATATAAAGACTCAACATCGAAGGAAGAAATGACTGATCTGATGCCTTCATCATAGGAAATCTACATTCTCAGTTTGAAGTTTAATAAACAAAAGTGGAATTTTGTTTTATATTTTTTGCTCATAAGTAAGTTTTCACATAATTAAAAAAACATAGGGTCTTTGCCCTGCTTGTTTATTTGGAAAAGCAGGGGCCCTGTTTAATCCTGTTCAATCTCCAAATGGTGTGCACCGTTTCCTTGCAACAGTGCACAACAAGCTTTGAGGCATGTTTTCTCTCATTTGCTGGGTGTTTCCCATCAGCAGAGATGTGTATGTAAACTTGTGGTAATAAAAATCCAGTGCACTTGTGCATGCGGCAGGGTGTTAAACACACCACCATTTCAGTTTGGTGTTTCAGTTTTATCCGATTAAGTGACAACTTTTATTTGTTCTGTCCTGCATTTCTAACTGTAAATCTGAAACAACTGTGGACATCTTTGTTCAATACACAGCATCATTTCTATGTCTTTTACATCTGTATGGCAAGTGTTGGTCAACATTTAAAAAAAAATTGTAATTACTGTATTTTCTATTCAGTTTCAAATTAAATTAATCACAGATTGTGCATTTTTTTTATTTACATTATTACTGTAACCACTAATTGAACTGCTATTTTGGTGAGCCATAACTAGGGAAACATTCAGAAGGAGACAAGGATTAATCCCAGTAACGCAGACTGTGAGCAGTAATGTTGCCTTAAATAATCCTAGTCATTCTAGAGCTAAGGATAGTCTGTATATTAATAGTATTATACTCATATACCGTCTATGGATCTAAGTTTATTCTTGACTTTGGAAACAGGAGTTTGACAAAAATCTGGTCTCAAGGTCCAGTTACTAGCTATTGCAGAGCTTTTACTTGCAACTCAATAAGTGGCTCTTGAGCAAGTTTTTCTTTGTGGTTAAAATCCTAGATCATCATTACTAGATCAGGATCATGGATCTACTTTTTATAGGTTTTATACCAACAACGATGTGTTGATCATGTGCACCACTAATATTTGTACTACGTGTAATATACTATGATGTAATTATCATATCTCTGTCCCTTGTGAAATGTAGTTTGGAATTTCAATTGGTTTGTGTAAGAGTGTATTTATATTATAATTTATTTCACAGTAAAACTGAGCATTGACAACAATATGTATTCAAAATCAAAAATGGGTTAATTTCAATGAAAGGTACGACCTTTTATAAATAACTTTTATTCTCTTTATGTAATTGGAGTTAATCTAGCACTCTAATTAATCTGGATGTCTGAACAAAATGAAGAAATTGATAGAGGAAGAAGAAGAAGATAATTGGTGGATATACATGTCAGTCAAATGCGCGGTCCAGCGATTGGTTGAATGGTCCTAACTACGCAGGCGCATGCTATAGTGAGTTACTGCAGCGTTTGCGGTTGTGCTTCGGACAGCGGGAGAGACGAAGTAGTTTCTAGTTTTTTTCAGCACTTTTAACCGCTGGCTGTGTTTGTACCACCGTATTTCGCGATATAGTAGCGGACTTGATCTGTATACACATCACTTTTAATAATGCCTCGGGGCGGTAAGTATTAATATCCAAATAAATGTAACATGCTAATGTTTAGCAAGCTAATTGTAGCTAGCGAATTGTTAGCTACAATAGTATAAATTCCCGTTAAACTATCACATGCTTAGCTTTTAGCATGCTAACCGGTTAGCACAGTGCATTTTCGGGTATGAGCGAGTCAGAAAAGATACACAATGTACCAATAGTGAATAATTAATGCCTTCAGACTAACACTTAACGGTAATTTCAGAATATGAACGGTTTGAATGGTTCGATTTCTAGCCATTTTTGTCCAACCTTAACCGTCAGCACCATGTGCACAACAGAAGCGTTCACGTTAGACTGCTTTACGTAAACATTTATTTGAATTCCTGGTAGATGGCTGTTCTCTCTATCACCAGATTCGTCCATAAGTATTTGGTTAACGTATTCACTAGCTTTGTAACTGGCAGTTTTTGCTGTCATGCCGTCATAACACTCAACTAAGCGTGCCATTTTCCGTGAAGGTATCTGGCCCTCGCTGTACGTCATTTGTGACCGCTCTCCCACCCCACACTATCGCTGTTCCTATTCCCGCTTTGCAAATAGCATTAGCATTTATATGTAGTATTCTAATTACATGGCTAAAGTGTTCATCCAGACCTGGTTAGTAACTGGTGTACATGAAAACAGCAACACCTGCTGCGCCACATGATCCAATATTGCACCATCGCAAACTCTTGAATGACCAAACGGTCACAGTGTTTAGCCCAGTCCTCTCAGTAGCAACAACAAGCGTCACCAACACAGGACTCATTCAATATTCACATATACAATCACATTAAAAACAAAAAGCCGTTATTCTTAATCGCCGCACACAATTAAGTACAATGTATTTACATTTGAACTTTGCATCCAACTCATTCTAAGCATTAGAAGCAGTGGACATGCTCCTGGTATGCACCGCCCGTGTTAACGCATTACTTTGAAGTTGTTACTGTTGTTGCGTGGATGTAACGTGAATGCTAATATGTCCCTGTATTGAAAATGATTCCATCAACTTTGTAATTCATACTTTGCACGTGACGTCACAACTACTAGATATTCAAAATCAGGAATTTTGGGCCACAACAATCTCAAAAAGAGAGCAAAATCCTGCAGGGACTGGTTAAAAGGACGCAGATAAGAACAGGCATTGCAACAATATATCAGGATATCATTTATACAGTGGGGCTCAAAAGTTTGGACACGCCAGATAAAATATTTTAATTAATATGCATAAAGAAGCCAAGAAAAGATGGAAAAATGTCCAAAGGGCATCAAATGACAGACATTTGTATTGTATGTCACAAAAATTTAGATTTTATTTTCATTTACGCTTTCAAAATAACTAAACTGGACAACTGCTTAGAAGAAGCCATGGGGCTGATTGCTGGGGTAAGGTCAGATGACTCTGGGTATTTAAAACCTTAAGATTGACATCACCTGGTCTTTCCAGACCATGATTGAGAACAATCCATGACACTGTCAGGTCTCAGCTTTCCAAAGAGGGCGGTGCATGCTATAAACTCTGCAGGGTGCCCAAACTTTTGCAGACGCCATTTTCTTTTTGTTATTTTGAAAGTGTAAATAATGGAAATAAAATCAAACTTTTGTGACATATTATACGAATGTCTAATCTGTCATTGTATGCCTTTTGGTGATTTTTCCATCTTAATTTGGCTTCTTTATGCACATTAATACAGATTTTTACCTAGGGTGCCCAAACATTCGGGCCCCACTGTATAGTAAGTGTTTAGCGCTAAATATTCAGATGAAGGCTTCATCACACAACGGAACAAATTAGCAAACGTTAGCGGGTAGCTAGCCAAACTATATTCTGATCTGGCAGTCACAGCTTACAACTTTTGTTACAGGGAAAAGAGGCCACAAGGGCAGGGGGAAGCAATTCAGCAACCCTGAGGAGATAGACCGACAGATGAAGGCGCAGAAAGAGTTGGTAAGTAAAAGATCTTTGTGGCAGACGTAGTTACCTTCAAAGCAGAGGGCCATTTCACAGAACCAAGATAAGGGATTAAGCCAGGATTTCCCAGTTATCCTGGCTCAATGTAGCCTTGACTCGGTTTCACAAAGGCAGAGGCACCTAAGTTACCATGGAGATTTATTCTTTACAGCTAGCCTGGTCCTTAGGATTTGCTAAAAAGTTTTTTTCTTGCTGTTTCATTACTGCGGCCATGTTAATCTTTTACGAATAATGTTTCTCATTATCATACTTCCACAAGAAGCTGCTGCTCACTCTGTGTAAAGTATGAACAATGTGTATTCTCCATTTCAGCATCGGTAAATCTGTTATCGGCCTCGCGGCCTGTTAAGGAAAGTCGTGAACGCTCATGTATCTGGCTCGAAATAGTCGCTCCTCCTCCGCCTGGCTTGGCCGTCGTGAAACGCACATATTAAGACTACTTCAAGCCTCGCTTTTTGGGTTATCCGGGATTTAAATAAATTCTGCTTTTTTGAAAACGGCCCCCAGGTCTGGTATTGATGATTGTGTGTTTACAGGACGAAAATCCTGGTGCAGAGAAGGTGGACTCTGCAGATTCTGAGGATGAGAGCAGCAGTGACGACGATACTGAGGTGAGTGAGAGTGGGACTATGTTGGCTTGATGTAGGACTTGGTAGGGTTGAGGGACTGACAAAACACCTAATGTTAAGTGTCTGGCCTTGCTGAAATTTATTCAGCTTGACTCATTTGTAGCTGCTTTCAGTATCCTTATGTAACGTTGTTGACTTTTAGTATCGGAGGGAATAAGAAAGTACACAGTAAACGATCAAATGTGAATTTGAAGGACAAACATTGGTTGAGTTTTAGTTGCTACTGTAGCAGCCACAGTAGTAGGTAGACAAACAAGTAAACATGCCCCACTGATGTCACAAATGTTATTTTTTTTTAAATTTTTTTTTTTTTTTGCACACAGAGGAAGAGAAGTGGGGTGGAGGGCCTTATAGAGATTGAGAATCCCAACCGTGTGTCTCAGAAGAGCAAGAAGGTGACTGAATTAGACGTCAGTGCTCCCAGAGAGCTGTCTCGCCGGGAGAGGTAGGTGGCACTCAGAAAAGGACTGTTGGTATTTGTGCTATTTTGTTTTTTATTAGCTTCTGAAATTTCATATTTGTTGCTGGCACTAGGCGTTTTTAGTTTGATCAAGTATTACTTAAGCTTACGTTTATGCCCTCGTGTTCTTTTCGCCAGAGAGGAGATTGAGAAGCAGAAATCTAAGGAACGCTACATGAAGCTCCATCTTGAGGGGAAGACTGAGCAGGCCAGGGCCGACCTGGCCAGGCTGGCCATCATCAAGAAACAGAGGGAGGATGCTGCCAAGAAGAGAGATGAACTCAGGAAAGGTGAGAAGACACAACAATTTACACACCGAACAGTTCTCATAAGACAAACCTTTGTGTGCTAGAGGTGGAAATTAATCAGGTTTTCCCTCAGTTTATACATTTGCGCTTAGCTGAAAACCTACATATGTACCAGAGCCCGGCCAATAAAGGATTTTTAAGGCCTGCCAGCATGCTTTTCTGGTTACTCTGATACACAGTCTCTGCGTAGCATATATAAGCAAGAGAATCAAAGTTCAAGGCAGAGTGACTGTGTTGACCTACACCTAAGATCCTGTTTTTTGCCCTTATTACAAAAAAGACAATATACCGACCCAGCCGTTTACATGGCTAATGAAAGTGAATATGCCACTTATATTCACGTTTACATGTAGCCGTGCAAAATACGATTTTGTTTAACATTTTCCAGCGGCAGCAGACTAGTTGGACCGTTAAAAAAAAAAGTAGCTGTTTCTCCTTCTTATCAGGTCTGCAGCCTTGCAAACGTTTGGCTGTTTGGTTGGTGTACAGCAACCATAGCAACCACACAGCTGACCATAAGGTGTAAACAGACAAGAGGTGGTAACTGTGGTTAAAAACCCAGATTGAGATGCATATTCTAAATGGGCTCTCTATGTGTCCAAAGAGTTCCTCTAAAACACAAATAATACCAGAATATCCCACGTGTTTTAATTGGAAAATAACGCTGCTCAGATGACTAGTATCAAATTCGAAATATTGTCACATTTGAAAAAATTGTGGAATGTTGGTGTGCATGTAAACACACTCAGTGTTGTATATCAAAGTATTCCGTCCCAATTGTATGCATTCTGCTAGCAACGGTAAATACTTTATAAGGGCAACTGCAGTTCGTACTAAGAGTACAAAGAAAAGGTATTTGATTTGGAACACAGCTTTACACAATTCTCTACATTGCTTCTTTTTTTTCGTCCGCTTTTTAAAGATGCTGAAGATTCCAAAGCAAAGCGCTAATCCTCCATCTGAAAGCTGTAACATGCACTTCAGTCTCGGAGGGACGGAGAGAGAGAGAGAAGGAGATCTGGAGGTGGAGAACAGGGAGGGGGACCAAAACCAACGGCATCGGATCAGGAGTGCTCCTGAACTCCTGTCCCTCATTTCAAATCAGAGGGGCGCGGGTCTTCCTTAACAGATGGTCAGGACGGGGGAAACGGGTGTTTCAAAGTGAGATAAAAAGGAATGCACCATTTGGGATGCCTCTAGTCTTCTTCCCCAAGAGGAGACAATCGCAGGTTTACCAAGTGCTTCACTGCCTCTTTACTCTTCCCCACCCACCAGGGTTTTAATTCTGAAGCTGCTGAAGTTAGTTCCATTCTGTTTGATTTACATATTTTTACAAGGTTACCTTATACAAGTTTACTTAATGACTGAACAGGAATTACAGTGAGCGTGCATGGGGCTTTTCCTTCCATCTCGCCTGTTTTTGTAAGAAGGCAAATCCGTGACGGATGGAGAAAAAGAACACTTCAGAGGATAAACTGATATATAGGAATTATACAATGTAATTAATAGTATTTGTGGATATGTTGCAAAAGACATTTGTATAATTTTCTAAAGATATGAGTTTTTCTTCCCCCCCCCCTCCTCCATCATCCAAACATGACTATTCTGCTTTCTCGGCCAGCTTCTTTTTGTTCCGGTGTTGTTTTTGCCATGTTTTGATCTACTTGTTTTTCAGTAGGAAATTCACCGTTGGAAAAATTAGCTGCCCCCAACATGTCTAGAAAGTAGAACATCTTTAGTTTATTTTCCCCTAAATTGACACTTTGCTCACTTGAATCACCTTATTGCTGTCAGTTCAAAAGTGTTTCAGAATGTGTTTTGTAATCCTTTGCTCAAAGCACCTGGAATATTACTTGAGTTGCCTAGAATAAGCATTTTTAAGTTGTTGGACATCAGTGCTGGAAAGCATTGTCTCAAACTGCCTCAGTAACTGTGGCCTTGCCCTGTTTCTGATGGGGTCCTCTGTGGTTCTATAGGACGGATTGTGTCTTTTGTTGCCTTTACAAAGTTTACACAAGACCAGTTCACTGTCTTTCTCCTGTAATAAAAGTCCTACAAAGAACCCACAGTGAGTTGTTTATTAGGTACACTTAAAAGCTAATGCAATCCTTTACATAGGCACCACTAATAATAGTCTCCAAAATGATCACAGACAGCTTAGCTCTCTGACAGCATAAACAGAAACACATACACACTTTACGAGAGGATTTACTGTGGGGCTTTTGTGTTGTTTAGACTGCACTGTATGTGGGGGGGGTCTGGAAATGCCTTGATCAGGAAAACAGTGATCCCTATAGCTAGATTAAAGAACAACCCATTGAAACCCCAAAGTGTGAGACGTGTTGCCACAGCGTAAAATTATGTTCAAGTTTTCCATCATGTATTTGAAGTCATTTTTAAAAATAAATTCATTAATAAGTGACTGGTGTGTTTTGCCTAAAGCACCTGGAATGTGTAGTTCTTATGATTCATTCTGTGTATTTTTTACCTAATCTTGTTTTGACACCAGGGTCCAACAGTGACCGTGGTGTTCCGTATGTCCATGTGACGCTTCTGTTGCGCCGCGCTCCACTCTATTCCTATTGGTGACGTCAAGCAACTTTATTTGACAAAAAAAATAAAATTGCTGCGCGTCAGAAAGCTGGCCGGTGGCCATCTTTAAGCGCAAATTAATCCACTAGATGCGACTATTCAGTAGAAGTGGACAAAAAATCTTTCAAACTAACCTTTGTTGATCTGAAATGACGGCGGTTCAGCAACTGTATTGCCTATTTCATGCTTAAATTGTTTCAGTGAACTATTTTTGTAAAATATGACCTTGTATTTTTGTCCGAGCTGCCATGACAGTGGTTTGAAATTTTCGAGAAGCCAGACCCACGTGACACTTTTGTCCAATAAGCTGCAAGTCAGGGGCGTGCAGAGATGGGGACTCCAGTCTGAGAGTTGCCTAAACTTTAGACTTAACTTGCAACTCGACCCCAAAAGACTTCAGACTTGACTTTAGCTTAGAGACTCGTCAACAACCTGTTTTAATGCAATTATTGCTTTTTTAAATCTAATGCATTTATTTTTTCTTGCCGCATATAAATTGGGGAAACATATGACAAGCTGCATGTCCCTTGCCCTAATGTGCAACATGCGCTATGCCTTATGTGTGCCAACTCACGTAAAAAATGCATCGACGGTGACACCGAGTCCTCCCGGAGTTGTGCCTTTTGTCATTAGTTTAGCTTTCAGTAACTTGGTAAAGGGTGGCAGTAAGCGAACAGCTACATGCAAGGTGTGTGGCACTTAAAAAAAAATGATGCCTGATCGATAACGTCAAACTTAAACCGGTATCTGAAAACGCACCCAGATACAGCGAGGAAAATAAGTATTTGAACACCCTGCTATTTTGCAAGTTCCCTAAGCTCCCACTTAGAAATCATGGAGAGGTCTGAAATTGTCATCGTAGGTGTATGTCCACTGTGAGAGACATAATCAAAAAAAATAATAATCCAGAAATCACAATGTATGATTTTTTAAAAACTTTATTTGTTTGATACAGCTGCAAATAACACCTGAGAAAATCAATGTTAGTTTTTGGTTCAGTAGCCTTTGTTTGCAATTCCAGAGGTCAAACGTTTCCTGTAGTTTTTCACCAGGTTTGCAGACACTGCGGAAGGGATTTTGGCCCACTCCTCCACACAGATCTTCTCTAGATCAGTCAGGTTTCTGGGCTGTTGCTGACAAACACGGAGTTTGAGCTCCCTCCAAAGATTCTCTATTGGGTTTAGGTCTGGAGACTGGCTAGGCCATGCCAGATCGTTAATATGCTTCTTACAGAGCCACTCCTTGGTTCTCCTGGCTGTGTGCTTCGGGTCATTGTCATGTTGGAAGACCCAGCCTCGACCCATCTTCAATGCTCCAACTGAGGGAAGGAGGTTGTTCCCCAAAATCTGGCAATACATGGCCCCAATCATCCTCTCCTTAATACAATACAGTTGCCCTGTCCCATGTGGAGAAAAACATCCCCAAAGCATGATGCTACCACCCCATGCTTCACAGTAGGGATGGGCATGATTTCAAACCATGACGTCTTAGTGTTTTACCCACAGTAACCTTGGAAACAGTGGTCCCACCTTGTTTTAGGTCATTGACCAGCTCCTCCCGTGTAGTTCTGGGCTGATTTCTCACCTTTCTTAGGATCATTGTGACCCCACGAGGTGAGATCTTGCATGGAGCCCCACTCCGAGGGAGATTGACAGTCATGTTTAGCTTCATCCGTTTTCTAATGATTGGCCATGTTAGTAGTTGGATTCTTACTGATTGTATGGGGCAGGACAGGTGTCTTTATGCATCTAACGACCTCAAACATGTGCATCTAATTTAGGATAATAAATGGAGTGGAGGTGGACATTTTGAAGGCAGACTAACAGGTCTTTGAGGGTCAGAATTGTAGCTGATAGACAGGTGTTCAAATACTTATTTGCAGCTGTATCATACAACTAAATAGTTAAAAAATCATACATTATGATTTCCGGATTTTATTTTTTAAGATTTCTCTCACAGTGGACATGCACCTGCGATGACAATTTCAGATCCCTCCATGATTTCTAAGTGGGAGAACTTGCAAAATAACAGGGTGTTCAAATACTTATTTTCCTCACTGTAGGTCCGTCACTTGCAATGTGAAAGAGACATTTAGCATACATTGTCACAGGTAGGAAGCTAACCATAGCAAAGTGTTTTGCTAATGCTGGGAAAAGGCAAATTGTATCTTTCTAGTTAGTAGCTGCTGAGGCTCAGACATCCATGGTGCACAGGAGGCGGCACGCCCTGATCCATCTCCCCAGGAACAATCGCTGTGTCTGGTGGGCAAACTCGTGATGCGTAATTAATCCCATGGATGTTTTGTAGACTATTAAATTAACAAGGCCTACCCAGTCCACCAAACACTGGCCTGTCTTGATTCTGCACATATTTTTGTCACTGTAGTGCTATTTACTAGTTCATTATTTCATCCGTGCGCACTGCCACCTGCCGTGGAGACAACGGCCTCGCTAACCTCCCTCTTCGAGTCGGATGTCCCTCGCGCTTAACTCAGTTTCACTGAGCGTACTAACACTAAAATTAAATAGCACTACTTCAGTGAGTTTAAACTGCTTACTGTGCGTAATTTGGACTGATACGGAGATGCATGTTTTTCTGGAACTGGTGTAACTCTTCTCTTAATTTCCACTTCGACATTAGACATAACACAGCTCAGGTGGCCAGAGACTTGAGACTTGACTTGAACTTGCCCCTCAAGGACTTGAGACTTGAATTGGACTCAAGTTTAAAGGCTTGTGACTCAACTTGGACTTCCAAAAAATGACTTAACATCTCCGGGGGCATGAAGCATCAACCATGGATGTATGACGTCTCAATACCACTCTTAAGTCGTGTCACAAAAATGGATCAGCACTGTCAGGATTGCCTGGCGCAAGTAAATATAACAACCTCGTTCCATCGTACTCGTATCATAAATTACGCTTATCGTTTTCCCCTCGCAGTGCCCACGTCGTAGAATGCTTGTTGAACGATTTGATTTGAAATGTGCCATTGGCAAATCAAGAATTGGGTTGACGCTAGTCTATATGGACAATATTTCATTTCCGGGATTGTTCAGATTCTACTGGAAATTCTGCCAGATGTCTCATTTTGTCCATTTGACCGTTACCTGTCACTTTCTTTGTGTTGGCATTCTAAACTCTGGTGGATGTATGAACTGCTTCCAGATCTCTGCAGGGTAAATCCAGACAGCTAGCTAGACTGTCTGTCTAATCTGAGTTTTCAGTTGCTAACTAAAACAACCACATGTTCCACCAAAACAAGTTTCTTCCTTGAGGCTTTTTTGCAGCAGCACCGCAGCATGTGATTGGTTTAAAGAAATTCCAATAAACCAGAGCACATTTTTCTCCCATCCCAGAATGCTATGTGGACTAGCCAGACCTCCCTCCGCAGCGCTGTGGAGGAAGCTCTGGAAATGTGAGATTAAATTGACGCTAATGATGTGCGCCTGGCGGCTGTACTGTTGGTAATGAAGAAGATGATGGATGCGTACGAGCTAAAGAGTGTTTTAAGTCTCCTGGAAGTAATTTTCTTTGGTGACAGTAGAGGATGTCGATAAAACAACTGCAAAGTTTGAGTCTGAGGCAGAGAAAGAGAAAGTGGATCATTTTTTTTTCAAAGGAACGGTTTCAAAATGATTTTTAAAGACATAGGTACCAGTAAAAATTGACTTTGAACAATTGAAAAATAAAGTAAATAACCTTAATGTTGAATCCTGGATACTGTCGGAGCCTAAAACAACCTAAAGACTGGTATGATGCCAGACAGGGCAGGCCACTGTTGTTAGCTCGGTGCATTTTGCTGTTGCAACCACTAGACTGCAGCATCTGACAGTCACCAGGGTTACAACCTCCAGCCGAACATCTGTGTGCAGCTCATTATGCACTGCCATGTTCAGCCATGCAGTAGAATTGTATTTGGATTCCATTTTACCCCAATCCAAAGGTAACCACAGAAGTACTTGTAAAGATTTATAGGTCTGCAGAGCCATGACTCAGGCTATACTGTTCACTAAATGTTTCAGGGTTGAAAATACAGGTATATTGCATCCTGTTTGTGTAACTTTATTATACACTAAGTTACACTTGTTAAACTGCTTGTTATTTAATTCATGTGGCAGCTGCTCAATGCATTTAGGCATGTAGACATGAGCTGCATCTCATTTCATTTGATAGCTCTTCGACTCCTCTGTCCTCGGCTGAACTGGAAGTTCTTCTGTCCCTCCTTGTTGCAGGCTGACTTAAAAGCTCTTATTTCTGCCCAGAGGAGGGATCGTTGAGGAGGGATCATTGAGGAGGGATCATCTAGGAGCTTTAGGCGAGGATATACAAGAGCAGCATTACCAGAAGCCGTCCGCCCAAACAACGGACATATTCGTGTGACGCTTCAGAGGAAAGGACGCCTCATCACTCCAAATCACATTTGCTTGTTTCCACTCTCCTTCCATGATTTTCTCGTGTCTCTCTCATGCCTCCTCAGCGGGAGGGACTAAGAAGTGAGGAAGGAATTTAAGCCCCTATGGTCAAGACAATCTGCTGAACTTCAAACAGCATCAGAATGGAGAAGAAAAGGGATTTAAGTGACTGAATGTGGCATGGTTGTCGGTAAAAAATTGACTGTTTTAGTAATATAGAAACTAAATCTACTGGAGTTTTCACGCACTTGGGTTTACAAAGAATGGTCTAAAAAAGAGAAAATATCCAGTGATGGCAGTTGTCATGTCGAAAATACCTTGTTGAGTTTGCAGGGCAGATTGGCCAGACTGGTTTGAGCAGATAGAAAGGCAACAGTAACTCAAATAACCACTCGTTACAACCAAGGTACTCAGTAGAGCATCTCTGAACAGATGGGACGAACAAACACTGGTCGGTTGAGTCTCCATTTGTACTGCACCATTCACATTAGGGTCAGAATTTGACGTAAATAGCATGAAAGCTTGGCCCCTCAGTACCAATTGAGCATAGTTTAAAATGCCACAGCCTACCTAAATATTATTCTTGACCATGTCCGTCCCATCTTCTAATGGCTGCTTCCAGCATTATAAAGCATAGTCTATTTCCACGACGTTCCATTTCCAGGATTGCTCTCGTTCTGCTGGAAATTCTGCCGGATGTCACTCTTTTCACTCTTGTCCTTCCGCTTTCTCTGTGTTGTAATTCTAATCTCCGGTGGATGTATGAGGACTATGGCCAACTACGTACATACACTACCAGTCAAAAGTTTGGGGTCACTCACAAATTTCCATTGGACTCCATTATAGACAGAATCCCAGCTGAGATCAGTTGCCTTGTTTTTTTTAACCAGGGCAGCAGTTTCCAGATTACATTATGTGCTTACATAATTGCAAAAGGGTTGTTTAATGTTTTCTTAGTTAGTTTTTTTAAATAATATCAGATTAGTAAACAAAATGTGCCTTTGGAACATTGGATGAATGGTTGCTGATAATGGGAAATGTAGATATTGCATTAAAGATCAGCCACCCATCCAGATCAGCTGGTATCCTGTCTATAATGGAGTGAAATGGAAATTTGTAAGTGACCCCAAACTTTTGACCGGTAGTGTATGTTCCACCCAAACAAGTCCCTTTCCTTTACCACGATTGTGAGTGGTTTAAAGAAATGCCAATAAACAAGAGCACTTTTTCTCCCATCCCGGAGTGCAGTGTGGACATGCCGGACCGTCCTCCGCAGCGCTGTGGAGGAAGGTCCGGCAATGCGAGACTAGATAACATCGCCATGTCACAGAGCTCAAATTATCCCAAAGTGGTTTCTTGAATATGACTGAGTTTACTGTACTCCCACGGCCTCCACAATCAACACATTGATACTCAACCTACAGATGGCCTGCTGGCTTTTTTCTAATTTACAATAAATTAGTTCAAACTGGTTATTTGTTTGTATGTTGAACATAAAAAAAGTGCATAAAAAGGCATTAAAATGGAGCTTGTTTTTTAAAGAAAGTGCCAGGGGAGAAGTGTCCTGTAATCCTGGAAACACCCTTGCATGCATCTGGCCTGTGCAGGTCCGCTGCAACTGGATTTTCCTCATCAAAAAAGCACACCAGTGTCTGCACTTCCTGCCGTGGTTGAAGAGGGCCCATCTCAGTCCGTCCATCCTGACCACTTTCTTCAGGGGCACCATTGAAAGTCTTCTGACCAGCAACATTGCTCTCTGGTTTGGGAACTGTAGCGCTACAGAGAGAGAGGCGATGAGCAAAGTGGTGAGGATGGCTGAGTGGACTAGTGGGACTACTCTGTCAACCATTCAGGAGCTGGCCTGTAAAAGATTCCTGTCAAATGCAAAGAGCCTAATCAAAGACCCCAGTCCCCCTGGCCACAGACTGTTTTCCCACCTCCCCTCTGGCAGGAGGTACCGCAGTCTGAGACCAAGGACCGCATGGTTCAACAACAGCTTCTTCCCCGAACAACAAAACACACTGAAACAGACCAATCAATCTGACTATTCATGTACATAATTATCTGTTTGGACTACACCTTATTCTCTACTGCACTATTTTAAATATGGATATTTATACTCCCAACTGTATATATCTAGATGTTTATATTGTTCAGTTTCTTTAGGCTTGGTTTATTTATATGTATCACTATACAGGCTCTGCACAACCATATGAGCATTTATTTATCTTCATGTACTAGCTAACTGTATGTAGCTAAATATCTTGACTTTTCCCACGGTGTTTCTGTGCTGTATTTTTTTTTTTAAGCTGTGAATTTGCACATAATTTAATATCACAGTGTACTGTGGAATGACAAAGAAATCTTGAATCTTGATGTAAGGTTTAGCCCCATAGTGGAAGAAAGAGGAATGGACTCTGGAGTTTTCCACCTGGTGACTTGATTTATTTCTT
>NC_048427.1:14575456-14656087 GCF_013103735.1 Etheostoma cragini | reverse complement strand
TTGCTTTTATCCAAACATAATTCTTAGTCGTTTGACAAGTACTGAAATAAAATGACAAACCCATTGCTACTGCTCACATTAACCATTCCCATTTACTGGACAGAGAAAGGTTAGCTTAGCATGATACCACATGCTACCCCAGCTTTACATGAAGGCATGGGCTAGCCCCATGACACTTGACAAAGATAAGTGAAAAAAGAAAACATTGAAAGGTTAAAAACAAATTCAAGGTTAAAGACAATTCAGTGAGAAATGGACACATGGATTTGTCTTTACTTTGCCAGCTCATACCAATTCTGAACCACTGTTTAATTTGCCAAAAGACAATTGCTGTATGCAAACTCGATAGATATTACAAACTGGCCCCTGGCCTCCTGTAATTTTGCAAAAGGTGGCCTCCGGCCAAAGCAAGTTGAGTATCCGTGCAATAGATCACCCCAGGGATTTGGTGAACGGGAGAATCCCATCATGGATATGGAGCCGACAGATCTGCAGCAACTGCATGATGCTATCTGCCAGCAGCAGCACTAATAGTTTCCTCTTTTTGGCCTTTTTACATCCGTTTAACTCTAGCAACTATAGTTAGCAGTTACAGAAGTGCATACTAACCACAGCCTGAGGAAATGGAATCATTCTGATGCGATGCAAATCTGTAAACGTCTTATTTCCATCCAGAAATATGAAAAATAGATTTACCCTCTTATATACGTAGTTGGAGGATAAAGTACTTTTTTGGCTAAAAATCTGAAAAAAAAGTTCTGCCATTATACCTTTTATAATCTCAGGTTTAACACCAATCACTTATTTTGCCCTGTGAATGCATCGCAGCCGAGTGTTTGTATTGGCTAAGTTAAAAATCATAGTGTGAAGGTCAAATCTGAAAGAAAGCCTCTCTTCCCCCTCACAGATGACAACTTCCTCATTCACTGACTTGTGTTCGATGTAACTTTAGAGCACACTCCTGAAAGGAGAACGAAAACTGCCAAAACACACACACAAACGCACTAAAACAACAACCAAAGAGGCGACCTGCGTGTACCTTCTTTCCCGGGATGAAGTAGCGCAGCTGGACTGAGAAGGTTGGGTAGAAAAGCTGGTTGGACTCCGCTGCCAGCATGCTGCGGCAGTCCCTGAGTATCCTCATGCAGTTTGGCTCTGCGGCAAAGTAAGTGTTTTAAATCTAATATATCTCTCTTCAGAGTTTTGTAGAATATGTTGGATTGAAACTCTGCGATGAACATGAAGGCATCTCGCATGTACACGGAGCTCAAGCTTTTAAGAACCCTAAAGTTACATGCTTTGGTTTAGGATAGGATTTTGAAATCATGGTTTGATTTTTAAGCATCACTGTGTAACCTTTTAATAAAGAAATAACTATTTTTTTTGTCTTATAAATGAAAAGTTGAATTTATAAGCCATTAAATGCACCCTTGTTCAAGGCAGAAGACTTTGAGGTAATACATGTGACTTGGTCTGGAATGACCAGTAGAAAGTCATACTTCAGACTTTAGAAAGATATTGCTGTAAAACCGACCGTTTGACTGCCTTCACTCTTCTCCAGTTCTGCAACAGTTACACTTTGTCATCATTTACCCTCTTCTCCTAACTGTCGCTTGCTGGCTCATTGTTTCACTTTAAAGCTGCTGCTGTGAATCAACATCTTCTCAGGATTCTACATGTTAATCTTAAAATGGATCGTTTCAGATATAAAGAACTCTTAAAGCTCATTTAATTTTTCCTCATATCCAAGAACTTTTAAGGACTTTCACAAAGCCCTTGGGAGCTCCTGGTATACCTGCTGCCATACTGGAAAGGCTTTCGTTTCAGCGTAATATGAGGAAATGTTGAATTCTACATTGGTTTTCATGTTCTCGTTTTGTTATAGTGTGTAAAGCTGGAATGACACAGTTGCTGGTTCCTCTTGAAAGTGAAGCATGCTGTTTGGGTTCTGAGGGAAACCCCATGTCCTTTCAGGACTAAAGCCAGGCCTCATGTGAGGAGGGCCCATAAAGATGCTAGAACGTGTAGCTGTGGTTGCGGGGGGGCCCGTAGAAAATGCCTTGCTACATGGCTCAGAACTTTGTGCTACGCCCCTGGGTATATGTTGGCTAGACGTTCTGAAGGCTGTGGTCTACCAAAAAGCAGTTGGTGCTTTTAATGGCATTGTAGCATCTCTCCGGGAGGAAACGAAACTTTGAAGCAATAAACATTATTTCTTGCAACTTCTTTATTGACATTTCAGCAATCTTACCATCAAGTAGGTGTCACTTTGTTTTCATGTGCTTTACAGGTTGAATACCTCTCATCTAGACAGTTTCTAATTCTATCTGTGCGTAGGAGTGAATGACATCTACACCCTGTTTGATTTTCTTGGTACAAACATGCATGCAGCAGGTGTGTGTGTGTGTGTGTGTTTGTGTGTGACCATGCTACCTCTGGCACACTTAATAACAAACCTACACTGCGTGCATCTGCAGCAGAGCAACGTGGGCTTCACTTACCACAGCAGCACTTCCCTCCCGTTGTACTGACGCTGTGACCTTTGATGAGATTAACACATATGCATGGAAATAAAACACATGCACACACTAAAGTATTCACAGGTATGGTAACTACAGGAATACATTATGTTTAAACAGAGCAGTTATTTTTAATAACCCAGAGTGTAACAATACAAATAATTCTTAATGTCACTTTGGTCAGGAAGAAACCTCCATGACATCAGCAGTGAACAACACTTGGTGTAGACATCCATATCTCCACAGACACAGACATATACGTTTTTCTTTAAGCATACAACACTTCTGCTCACATTCTCTGATGTCATTTTTCACTGTGTGGAATATTTCGTTTTTTTCACTCTCAAAAGGAAAAGATGAAATGAGAGTGAGAGATGAAAAAGCAAGAAAAAGGAACTGGCGTGTGTGGTTCAAACACATTGGGGAATTGTCCTCTTTGTGTTTTGAAATGTGAGGCGTTCACTGGAGGAAATAAGAAACAACACCGTGGAGGTGCTTGAAGCTCATCTGACCTCTCTGCGAACTGGGTTGGGTTTCCTTTTGGTGTTCACACACAAGAGTGGTTGTTCTTCAATGTGGAGAGAAGACTTGTTTCACCTCTCTGTCCATCTCCTTCCCTCCTTTTTTTACGTCTGTGTGTCGCAGCAGAGGACTGCTCCTTCCTCTGCACAGAGCTGGTACTGAACTCAAACCACAGCAGCAGCCCACACACTCCAGGTTTAGATTGCTGGCTTCATGTCATTTGTCTGTCAGGTCTGAACATTTTTAACTTGTCAGCTGGCAGACACGTTGAGAACTCAGAGCAGAAGAGGTGTACTTTCTGTATCTCAGACTCTCCCCCCAGCATGAGTGCAGCACATTTATTTAGTTGTGTTTCAGGTGTAATACGTAAAACATACAAACCATTAATACTTTCTTCAAAAGAAAAAAGAATTCAAACTCAATTAAAATTAATAAGTTCTTTAAAAGCTAATATACTTAATTTCTTTGTGCATTCAATTTTTTTCATATAACTATATTTTCATTTTTCTTAGTAGACCACGCATAGCAGACAGATAGCACGTAGCTACATATTGAACAACAATCACATCCTCTGTGGCAGTTGAGATATTCGGGGAAAAAAAGAAAAAGAAAACCCCCTGGAATTATGATGTTGCTTTCACAGCAAGCAAGAGGAGCGAAACAATTGTAACAAATATAGAAGATAAGTAAAATAATAAAGTAAAATAACACAACTAAATAAGGGGGCTTTCTGCTGGGGGCAAATTAAGACAGTGATGGCAGGGTGGGAGTGATCCCACAGGCATTGGTAGAAGAGAAGTAGGAATTGAATGGGTTCCAAATCGTCCTAAATTTCTCCTGCTTCCCATCTCTTAGATATCCTATATTTAAAAGATGGATACAACTCATTAAGTCCCGTACCCAGTTTATATGAGTAGGTGATCGTCTTGACTTTCGTGCATTCCATTTTAAATGAATTTTAAATGTGATCATGAGTCAAAGTGTTCTAATTACCATCAGAGAAAGCTTCAGATGACACAGTTCATTCCTAAAACGTCTGTGCCTCCTTAAAGGCACAATTCACCCCAAAATCAAAAAATCATATTTTTCCTCATACCTGTAGTGCTACTTTTTAGTCTAGATTGGATGGTGTGAGTTGCCCAGTGTTGGAGATGTTTGACATAGAGATGTCTGCCTTCTCTCCAATATAATGGAACTAGAGGGAACTCAGCTTGTGGTGCTCAAAACGTTAAATGCACTTAAAAAAACACAGAAGCAATGTCTCCTTATCATCTTCAGTGCAAGATGAAAACATTACACCCATCTTCCTCGGCCCCGCTGTACTGTTAGCTAGCTCAGTTGAGCTACCAGTATTGGTTATCTATAAAATGTTGGACCACGAGCCTCTCATATGAGAACCCTTCTTTCTACGAGGTTATACAGTCGGCGGGTGGAGAAAGTCTGTGGATTATCTTGTGGATCAGCACAAGCGGAGTGCCCTCTAGTTCCATTGTAGTGGAGAGAAGGCAGACATTTCTACAGCTGATGTCTCCGACACTTGGCTACTCACACCAAAACAATCTAGACTGATAAATAGCACTACAGGTAAGAGGGAAAATACGTGTTTTTGATTTTGGGGTGAACTGTCCCTTTAAGAAACAATCTATTAGTGAATGATGCGATTTCTAAGATGGCATACTCAAATGTATTTTGTCCAATAACAGTCCAAAAACCAAAGATATTTAATTGATAGCACAATAAGAGCGAGTGCAGGTTGGCATTTTTGCTTCATAAATGACTTTTAACAGTTATGATGGAGATTAAACAAATCTCCCACATTTGACATTGTGGGAGATATGCTTATTCACTTTCTTTCTAGAAGTAAAAGAATATTCATGTATCAAAGTTGGTTTTGACAACAGGGTTGTTTGCCTGCATATTCATTAACCAACACAACGTACACTTCTGCAGGTCACAAGATGCCACTGAACTTCTACACGAGGACCTGGTTTTGGTGAGGAAAAAAGAAAATTCAGTTTTATCCTTACTTCATAATTCAACTACGAATTACTTATTATGAACAAGTGATTACTTTAGAAGAAACACCCACCTGAACTCAGTTGGACTTGTTTTCAGACATTTATCATTACATTTTTTGCTTAGTCATGATCACCAGGGCCACTGAGCCCAACACCACCTACAAACATACACATATTAAACACATATGATTAATCACCACCACGTGCATTTTTTTGAGACATGAGTTTGTGTAGAATAAGGACAGGAAAAATCAGATGCTAACACATTTACATACATTGCTGCAGGTTAATAGAGCACAAAGCGTTGCTGTGTGTCTCAATCAGGGCTACATGTGTTACAATTTATCCACCGACAACTGTATTCTGGGTGTGTGTCTGTCTGACTGAATGAAGGTGGAGCAGCGGGTGGAACCGGCCAAGAAGGCGGCTCAGGTCCTTCACAAGAAGCTGCTGGGCTGCATGCAGAGTCAGACAGGCCTGGACGCTGAAAAACGAATGGTACAACTGGCAAAACTATTGCATACATGAGGACAGGTCTGTTAACATTCGATTGGTTGCTGAAAGGTGTTACGTCTGCTTCTGTGTCCACAGAAAAAGCTCCCCCTCATGCTGCTGTCCGTCAGCATGGCAGAGAGCCTCAAAGACTTTGATGCAGAGTCCTCCATCAGGTGACCACTGTCCGTCCGTCCCTCCATGGTGTTGACTGATAGCTGTGTTGACTGCTGTCACGAGAAAACCTCATGACTTTTGTACGGTGGTTTTCACTTCTGGGTGAAGAAGAAAGATGATCCCAAACGCAGTCTACAGCTTGTAACTGGAATTGTATTCATGTTTTTTTATTTAGGTTTTTAGGCTCTGATTGAAGTAGCTATGTGAGTTATATGTCAATTACTCTGTATGATAATGTCTCAATTGTTGTTTTTTTAGTCCCGATGGAGACCTATTCTGGTTCAGAATGTGTAGTTTTGTTAGAAGTTTTTTTTTCTCTTTGTGTTTACAGATTTTCCCCATATTTGAGAGATATTAAACACATACAGTATCTTTCCCATAACATACACAAGAGTTGACCGTGTGTGTGTGTGTGTGCGGGCGTGCGTGCGTGCTTGTGTGTGTGCTTGTGTGTGTGTGTGCGTGACAGGAAGGTGTTGGAGATGTGCTGTTTCATGGAGAAGATGCTGGCCAGCATGCTGGCAGACTTTGAAATGAAAGTGGAGAAAGACGTTCTGGAGCCACTCAACAAGCTCAGTGAGGTGAGAATGTTCTGCCTGCTGTTAAACAGAGACTGAAAGAATATTTCTGATCGACGTGCTTCATATGAGCCAGCTTGTGTGTAAATACATGCCAGAACATAAACAGAGGGATTAGGTAATAGAGAAATGTTTAAAGCAGACATATTATGGGAAACTCACAAGCCAGTCAGACGTGGCACCCCTGCCTATGTCACATGCTAGCTCATTAAATACCAAGCCCAATCCTAATAGCTCCACACACAGCTTGAGAACTAACATTGCAAATGTGCACCATAATTTTTCTTGCAAGCCATTCATAGCAGACTGGTCTTTTGGGGAGGGAGGGTTAAACAGGCAGAGCGGAGCGCTTCAGACCGAGGAGAAATACAGGTATTCTCAGACAGACAGTATAAGGAAAATGAAGTGTTTTTGAACATGAACATGAAAGCATGTAAACATGTAGTTAAAACCCAAAATACAAGTATGAACCTAAAAATGAGCATGCAATGGGACCTTTGATGTAGTTTGTTGTAAGATTTTTTTGTATTGCTTTGCATTGTATTGTTGTTGTGTTATTTTTGTCCATCCTCATTATGTATTTATCCATAAGTGTATATATGCATTTGTAAATGTCTTATTAAAATGTAAATTTTTGTCCTTGTCTATTGCCATAATAAATGAAAGGACAAGCTACACCTGTAGCTGAATGAAAATAAAATAGCAAACTATGAGGAAAAAAAAATGATATTAAATAGCTCTTGTTCCAATTCAAATTGAGTTTTTCCTCAAATGTTTTTTTTTTCCCCTTCTAGGATGATTTACCAGAGATTCTCAAGAACAAGAAGCAGTTTGCAAAGCTCACTACGGACTGGAACAACGCAAGAAGCAGGTGCGTTACACAGCCTCAGTCAAGGCTACGGATGTTACAGTCTATACACCGACAACTTATTTCTGTGTGTGTGTGTGCGTGTGTGTGCATGTGTGTGTGTGTGTGTGTGTGTGTGTGTGTGTGTGTGTGTGGGGGGGGGAGTCAGGAGTCAAGCCAGCACTGGTCCCCAGGCAAAGCAGGATGGGCTCAGGGAGGAACTGGAAGAATCGTGGAGGAGGTTGGAGAGTATCAAGGTACCAGTTTTTTCTCTTACAACCACCTGGGCCGCAGCAAGCATCCACCCCTGCTGCAGTGTGCACCTCCACCAACTCTGTGGATTAAGCACATTGGCCTCGACCTTTGACCTCTTTATTTCTCTGTCTCTGTAGGACCAGTACTCTGCAGATCTGTATCACTTTGCAACTAAGGAAGATGACTACGCTAACTACTTCATTCGTGTGAGTTGCGGTTGTCACTGCATGTTCTTTCTTCGTCTAAGGTGTGTAATCAAAATCAAATCAAAATAAAAAAACAACCACTCCTGTTTCTCCAACCGTAGCTTCTCGAGCTGCAAGCAGAATATCACAAACATTCCCACGAGTTCCTGGACAAAAACATCAACGAGCTCAAAGAGAATCACAGTCAAAAAGGTGAAGTTAGTTTGCAACAGCTTATTTGCTGCACTGTCACTGCGATTTTTCTACGTGTCTTCTTATTTCCTCTTGTGCTTATCTGATTCCGCAGAGCCTCTGCAAAACCTCTCTAAACAGAAGGTCTACGGGGAGCCTCTTCTCTCTCATCTGTCTCGAAGCAACAGAGAAATCGCAGCACCCATCCATGAGTGTATTCACATGCTGTTGAAAACGGGCATGACTGAGGAGGTAGGGCTTTTAGTTTAATTCCTCACAAAGCTATGCACCTAAGCATCATCCCAGCTGCTGGATGTTGATGACTTCTTTCCTTTAGAAATGTGTATTTTTGTTGATGCTCAATTTATTTTCTCCTTGGTACTGTAAACTGTTTTCAGCTGTAGAAACCAGCAGGTTTATGATCCTTGAATGTAACACATTTAAGTGTATGGCACTGGGCATATACCCTATTTCTTGTGTGAAAACCAGACTAAAGGCCTGTGCTAGCACCTCAGTGAAGCTGTACTGACACCTTGGTGTTTTGAAGTACATGCTAACTCAATCATGTGAACATGAACCCAATGGCCAGGAGCCCAGAAGCACTCTGGGACCTCTCTAGCTACCAATCCACTCTCTCTACTTGGTCCGTGCGGGGACTTGAATCTGCGATCTTCTACTTCACAAGCCAAGTCCCCACGGGCTGAAGATTGAGTTTAATAAACACAACAACCTCTTTATTTTAGTTATCTTGAGTCATTTATTATATCATCAGTGGAGGAAATGGCCTACTTAGCATATCTGTTTCAGGAATATGCAGGATGTGCCGATATTTTATATTCCATTTACATTCATGTATATTTTTCTATGCGGCAAATTTAATCTTTTGCAGGCTGTTAAGTGTTTGTGATAAGCACTTCTCTGTGCATGGCTGGTCTTGACTGCAGCCCTGCTCCTATCTTCAGCGCTCACATGTAATAAATACTTTTTCTCCATCCATCACGTCTTGTTTCTCTTCCTCTTCACCCCTCAGGGTCTGTTTCGTCTGGCGGCCGCTGCCTCAGTGGTGAAGAGGTTGAAGTCTTGTTTGGATCAAGAAGCGGTCGACCATAGCGATTTCAGCATGGACCCTCATGCTGTAGCTGGTAAGCATCTTTTCTTTAGATTTCCTCTTAGTGGAGTTAGAGTTTCTGTGGAGAGCACTCTTCCTCGCCAACGTGACTTTTGCCATTCATTCTAACTGCCTAGTTCCTCTTCTGTTTACTCTAAATACAGCCCCTGTAGCAGCTTCCAGTAATGTAAAATGCATATTTGCCTGTGTGCTAGAGAATTTTTAGAACAGTATTGTAAAAGCTTTCATCACAGTGAGAGAACAGTGAGAGAAAACATCATAATATCATTATGACAATATATATTATATCTACTATTATATCTAACACCACAAAAAGTGGGCGTTAATTAAGTTAGCATATTATTTTAGCTTGTTTCAATGCAACTGTGATGATACCTCTATATGTGACAGGAGCTTTGAAGAGTTACCTGCGAGAACTTCCCGAACCTCTAATGACCTTTGAACTCTACAATGACTGGTTTAAAGCAGCAGGGTGTGTATAATAGCTACACTATGTCTTTCTTAATTCTACTCTGGTTTCAAGTCTGTTTCTTGAGTTGGATCTCTTTCTTCACAGGGAAAAAGACCTGACAGAGAAGCTGGAGCAGTTCAGAGTACTACTGAGGAAACTGCCGCCCAAGAACTACAACAACCTCAGGTGTGTACAGCAACACATGATCAAATGTCTCTGCATATGTCATACATTTGCTTGTCACTGCTGGTGTCAGCATTTCAGAAACAAAGAAGGGCCATCCTTATATTCAACTTAATCAAATGCATTTTTTTGGATAGTAAAGTCGCTCTGCAGGTCGTTCAACCTTTTGATCCAGACTTAAATATCTCAACATTCGTGGACTCTCAGAGAATTAAGCTTATCAGCAACTGTAATTAGTTAATTTAAGCATGCTAACACACCACACTAAGAAGGTAAAGCGGTAAAGCTTAGACTGTATAAAATATGTGGACTTAACCACTGTGATGTCACCGATTGGTTTGTGGACCACCACAGGTTTTAAAACCTTGAAATGGGCATTTTGACCATCGCCATCTTGGTTTTGTGAAGCCAGAAGTGACCATATTTAGATAGAAGGGGATTTTCCACTCACAGGCGCTAGGAGGAAGCGAGACGACCACCATTCAACAAATAAAGAGTCATATAACCATTTTAATGACTCCAAAGCTGTTCAGTTACGTTAAATTAAGACAAAAAAATGCATAGTTCTCCTTTAAGCTAAACACCAAATTTACAGCTAATGCTAGCGCTAGCTAGCTAGTATGGTTAGCAAGGTGCAGCCGTACCAGCCAACTTTTGTTTTTGTTTTTTTTAAATTAGCTTTCATTAATTGAAAACGCATTGTGAAAGAATCAAAGTTCAAAGATGAAAACACAGACAACATCCAAAAACAAGTTCACAGCTATTTAAATCAATAGGTTTTGTGACATACATCTTATCTATCCCATACATATACTGTATATTTCTGAATCGTCTCTGTTTAAACGTAAACCGTGCCATGGATTGCTAAATCTCTAATCTGATTGCAGCATAGTGACTTGTCATTAACCTGCTTTATTGTCTATTTTACTTGAAATGAGACAAAAAAAAATACAAAATTAAAGTCATACTGTAACAGAAAATTCAAACTAACAATTGATACCATAAACTCATTATGAAAATGTTTACAGAGGTAAAAAATCTTAAAGTAGGGTAATTTTCTTCTTCTATACAATTTGACTTATTTTTGCAACCAGTGGAGTCGCCCCCCGCTGGTCCTAAGAAAGAATGCAGGTTCAAAGCACTTCCACATTGGCTTCACATTTCAGGCCTGGATTTTGCCAGTTGTGGTAAACATTTGCATTGCTTAACCTGCTTAACATTAGCATTTTAGCATTGTCATCGTAACTATGTTTGCATACTGACATTAGCATTTAGCTCAAAGCAAAACTGTTCTTAAGTACAGCCTCACAGAGCTGCAAGTATGGCGGTAGACTTTTGTTTGGTTTATCTAAAAGGTTTAACTATGGGATAAAACCTAAAGCATGTTTGGATATTTGTAGTTCTTACCTGATAGCATTTATTTGTCATTGTTGCTGTAACACTGTTTAACCCACTGGACTTGTTTTTTCCCTCTTTCTCCCTGTCAGGTACCTGGTCCAGTTCTTGTCTCTGCTGTCTGAGCAACAGGCTGTAAACAAAATGACACCCAGTAACATTGCCATCGTCCTGGGTCCCAACCTGCTCTGGCCACGAGCTGAAGGGTGCGTTTGTCCACCTGCTTGTCTTTCTGTTTTTACCCTGCATGTACTATTACCATACTCTATTCACACATGTTTAGCCCATCTTTCCTGCTCTTCCTCTTTCATCATCGTTGTGTCCTAATAGGAAGAGATGAGCATCAGTGACATATTTCATCAACAAGACCTGCTGGTCACATAAAACAGAACAGCAGCGACAAAAAGTTAATGTCACCATATTCTGAAGTCTGAGCCTTTTCTATCTACTTCTTTCCCTTTGTAGGGAAGCGGCTCTGTTTGACATGGCGGCAGCTTCTTCAGTCCAAGTGGTGACGGTCATTGAGCCGCTAATTCAGTACAGCTCCAGCCTCTTCCCTGAAGGTATACAAACACTGATGTGCTCTCTTCATGTGTGTGAGTATTTAGCCTTTAAAGTGTGATTATGGTTTATTCCCTCGATCCATCTACCTCCACTTATCCGGGACCCCAAACTTCCCTTTCCTGAGCCACAAATCACCTCAACTGGCTCCTTTCAACATGAAGGAGCAGCGACTCTACTCCAAGCTCCCCACGAATGACTGTGCTTCTCACGCTATCTCTAAGGTAGATGCCAGCCACTCTCCTAGGGAAACCCATTTGGGCCACTTGTACCCATGGATCTTGTTCTTTTGGTCATGACACAGCCTTTATGACCATAGGTGAGGGTAGGAAGAAAAACTGACCGGTAGATTGAGAGCTTTGCGTTCTGGCTCAGCTTTCTTTTTATCACAACAGTGTGATAAATTGATAGCCCTGAAAGGAAACTACCTCACCAAATTACTACCCCAGAACCTTCCACAGTATCTCCGGGGGGGGGGGGGGGGGGGGTCATACGCCCTCTCCAGATCCACAAAACACATGTAGACCGGTTGGGCATACTCCCAGGCTCCATCCAGGAATTCTTGCGAGAGTGGTGATCTGATCCATTGTTGATGACCAGGTTGGAATACGCATTGTTCCTTTTCAACCCGAGGTTCGACTATCGGCCGAACCCTCCTTTCCAGCACCTTGGAGTAGACTTTACCTGGGAGACTGACAAGTGTGATTCCCCTGTAATTGGCACACAATATCTGGTCCCCGTTTTTGATGAGGGGAACCACCACCACGCAATGTTGAAGAGGCATGTCAACCAAGACAGCCCCTCCACACCCAGAGCCTTCAGCATATCTGGACGGATCTTGTAAATCCCTTGGGCTTTGCCACTGTGGAGTTGCTTAACTACCTCAGTGACTTCCACCGGGGAAATTGACGACATTCCCCCCTCATCCTCCAGCGTATTAGCTGGATTTAGGAGTTCCTCAAAATACTCCTTTCACCGCCCTATTACCTCCTCAGTTGAGGTCATCCCACCCTTACTGTACGCAGCTTGGATGGTTCCCCGCTTCCCCCTCCTGAGGTGGTGAATGGTTTTCCAGAAGCACCTTGGTGCCAACGGAAAGTCCTTCTCCAAACCTTTTCCAATCCCGCTGCTGTGCCTCTTTTACGGCAGAGGCTGAAGCTCATTGGGCCCTTTGGTACCTTGCAACTGCCTCTGGACCACCCTGGGATAGCATATCCCGGAAAGACTCCTTCATTTGGACGGCTTCCCTGACCACCGGTGTCCACCAGGGTGTTTGTAGGTTACCGCTCCTTGGAGGCACCTAAGACACTAAGACCACAGTTCCCCACCGCAGCTTTAGTAATGAACTTGCCCACCCAGGTTCAATGCACCCAGCCTTCACTGGGATACACAAAAAGCTCCGCCCGGAGGTGTGACTCTGTCGGACAGGGGCCTCCTCCAAACATTCCCAATTTACCCGCACTACCCGTTTGGGCTTACCAAACCAGAGTCTTTCCCCATCCCCTGACCGAACTCACCACCAGATGGCAATCAGTTGACAGCTCCACCGCTCTCTTCACCCAAGTGTCCAAAACATCGGCATCAGATTAGATGAAACAGCAATAAAAAATCTATGGTGCTCTGGTACCACATACACTTATGAGCATCTCTATGCTTGAACATGGTGTTTGTTATAGACAGTCCATGACTAGCACAGACATCCAACAACAGACAACCACTCTGGTTTAGATCAGGGAGGCCGTTCCTCCCTGATCTACAAACTCTTGTTTGGTGCATATGCACAAACAACAGTCCGAATTTCTTCCCCACCACCTGCAGATGTAGGGAAATTACTGTATCGTCCACCGGGGTAAACTCCAACGTAGCGGCGCTCAGCCGGGGGCTTGTGAGTATCCCCACACCCGCCCAGCACCTCACACTCTGCGCAACTCCGGAGTAAAACAGAGTCCAACCCCTATCCAGGAGTATGGTTCAAGAACCAAGACTGTGTGTAGAGGTAAGCCACACCAGATCTAACTTGTAGCGCTCCACTTTCCGCACAAGTTCTGGCTCCTTCCCCCACAGAGAGGTGACATTTCACGTTCGCAGATCCAGCCTCTGCCGCCCGGGTCTGGTCCATCGAGGCCCCTGACCTTCACAGCCACCCTTATGGCAGCGCATCCGACCCCAGTCGTTCCTCCTGCAGATGGTGGGGTTGATTGTTTATTACAACTTGAATTTTAGTTTTGTAGTTTGGGCTTTTTTTTTTTTTAAGTTAGATGTTCCAACAATTTGAAAACACAAGGGCCGGATTAACCTTAAAGAGGGCCTCGGTTCATGGTAATTATTTCATGCTACCTTATATAAACCCAGGTTTATTTTGGAGTAGGTATCATGTAAGCACAAATAGAAATAGAAGAGAATAGAATAGAGAATAGAAATAATACATCTGTACATGGTGCGTGCGCACCATGTACAGAGGCTCGGTCTGCGCTGCAGCAGCAGCAGCTTCAATTCCAACCTGCAACCCTTTGCTGCATGTCATTCCCCCTCTCTCTCACCTTTCATGTCTTAGCTGTCCTGTCAAATAAAGGCCTAAGAATGCCCCAAAAAATATTCTTTAAAAAAAAGATACATACATAATATTAATGTAAATGTTGCCTCATTGTGTTGTGAAAAGTTACTACAATATACAATAAAATAAATAAGTAAATAAAAAAAGGACACAAGCCCCCTCTCTGAAAACTGCCAAATCTGAACAATTACTACTACTGGGAGGTGAAACTGAAAGTCATCGCACTCATTGCATAATAAACACTACCTACTACTGCACATACAGTAAGACAAAGTTGAACCACAAAGTCTGTCTGTAAACTCTGATAAATGTTTACAACAGGCAGCTTGGATTGTAATTTTACTTTTCCAAATACATTTAGCTTACATGTGGGTTTGTTTAGAACTTGCCTGGTCGTTTGACTGCTCCCATTTCTTGATTGTTTGGACTTCTTGTTTAGTGATGTCAGATCTTGGGGATAACATAACTGAGTACAATTATGATATAATTACCAATGAGAAAGATGACCAAAACGAAACAAATAATCTAATTATTCTTTAAATATAAATGTTGTCTCTTTGCTGTAGCACTTATTCACTTGACTTTGTTTTGTTTTGGTTTAGCTGTATCCTTTGAGATCCCAGACCATCCAGAGGTCCCGGATGTGTCGCTGCCAGTTGCCCAGTCTCTGATCTCAGAAAAGGAGAAAGTGAGCAGAACAGTCTCCTCCTCTTCATCCACAGCCTCCTCATGCTCCTCTCATCACCTTCCTCTCTCAAAGACAAACAGGTATTACCAACAGTGCCGCATGAAATAATCATTGTGATGACAGCACAGTCATAACACATCCAGGTAACATTATGACAAGCTGCTCTTTGTTACACACTAGTGGCTCCAAATGGCAGCAAAAGGTAATGCTTTCAAATAGTTAGAGCTCCATTCGTGAACATTTGGGTGTTTCTTCCCATCAGCACAGCCTCTCAGGACAGTGGTGGCTTCTTTGTGGTGAAATCTGGCTCTGTGAGTCGCAGTGGCTCCTCCACATGGGCCAGCCCGGTAGCTGATACAGCAGCACCTACAAATCAAAGTACAACATCCAGCAGCTCATCCTCCCTCGGCCCCAGCCCCGCCATGGTCTCCAACTCTTCCGCTGCCTGTAGCTCAACATCCCTGCCTAAAGCAACGGGATCTGCACCAACCCCAGGTCAGCTCAGGAGTCCCACCCAGAAGCAGGGCTCGGATCAAGGCCCGCTGGAGCCAATTTTGGAGGCACCTCCTGACTCTCCTAGAGCTTTTGTGAAGCTCACTTCACCGTATAAACGTAAGTCCAATGTGCCCAATGACTGTCCAAACCTTCCTTGTTGACTTGTTCAGTCACACAAGGCAATCTTGTGTTTTAGCATTATCTTCCGTTACTAACAAGAGACATATTTGTAAAAGAATGGTCCAAATAAAAAAATAAAAAAAAGCTGACATGTCAAAACTTTTAGATGCTGGTGTTGGTCAAGCTCCAAAATCACTGGATCTTACATTTACCATAATGCAAATCAACAGTGTCTTAATTCAACACCTCAAACTCACATCACAGGCTTTCTGTTAAAAGTTAAAGGTCAAACTGATACAGCCCTGATGACATCACTATGACATAATCAGTTATTTTCTAAGATTATAGAAAGCTCCTTTCAGAGCCACAGAAGACAGTTCAACTTTCCACAGGTTGGGAATTACTATATAAAGTGTCAAATAGGTTAGATGACCCAACACATATTTTCCTGGAGAAGCAGCAGCCCCTTCATTCATCAGTTTATTGTGGGCTGAGGGCACAAGCGTGTCTCATAGTTAAGTGTCTTTCCATTGTGTAACGTCCTGTGCAGATTGTTTACCTCTGTCACTTTCCTCTCACTAACTCAAAGTGTGGGCTAGTTAGGTCTAACTGACAGAGAGAAAAAAAATACTGCTCTTGTTGTAGCAACCAGTAAGTACACAGGAAAAAGGAAGTCTCACACCACTGACCAAAATATAAACCACTAGTGTAATGCATCATTTCTCACATTTGTATGTGCTTCACTTACTGGTGCATGCTGAAATACTTTCTCTTATAACTCTTCTGTCTAACTACAAAACATCAATTTCTTCAAATTTGAGTATAATTTTCTTCCAGGATTGATTTTCAAAATAGTTTAAATAGTGAATTTAAAAGCAGCACTCTTTAGCAGTAGCCAGCCAGACAAATGTTAGACTTCCTTCCTTTAACTGGAAAACAGCATAGCGGTTGTCTGAACACTGATCAGCACCTGAAACTTGCAATCCAAGATCCAGTTAATTTGAATTAATTTAATTGTGTTTTTGTTATGGAGGTATTTTGAGGTTCATGTCAAAAAGGCTGCATCTAATATTTGCATATTGTTTCATCACCTTAAGTCCTTCAAAATTAGTTTAACGTGAAATTATGTAACCCCCACAAACAGCTGCACCTTTGTCCACATGTGTGACAATTACAGGGACAATCACACTAAAATAATGCAATCCTAAAATGTGCAGACGTAGTCGTAGTGTCAACAAACTATGTCCAGTTACACAGCAATAGTTTTAGTTAAAACAATAAAAGCCCTGAGTATCTAATTAATATTAGTAATTAAGTGAGGGTGTCTTTAATCACTTAGGAATTCAATGTTGTTGTTTTTGAAGAGATGAATAATGGCATTTAGTTGGTCAAATTCTCCGTAGTCCAACTTTAACTACAAGCACCTAATAATGCAATGATTAAATACTGAACATCTATTGCATGAGTACCAGACAGTGGACAGCAGTGAATGTTTAAATTCTGCTTTTTAAAAACATCTTTTGTCTTTTTAAGGGCGCATCTTCAGTTCAACCTCAGTTTCACAGATAACATGTATTGTAGATGACCATCTTGCATCACCCTTTTTTTACTCTGATCGCTCTCAAGGCGCCTTCCTTATAAATCCCACTGTCTTCCTTTTCTCATGCTACAGCAAAAAGATCTTTCAACCTGACCAAAGCTGGCCAAGATAACGAGCAGTTGACAGTTCAGTTCTCTAAACCCCGACCCCCACAACGTCCCAAGCTCCAGGCCCCCCCTCCAGCCAATCCATCTGCCCAGGCCGCTGTGGACACAAGGACCCAGCCGACACCCCCGCCCCGAGCTCAATCGGCCGGCCTTAAAAAGCCTCCTCCAAAAAAGCCTGGAATCAGAGCCCCAAGCTGCCCTCCACCTCTTCCTCCACCATCACAGGCAAAAGAGATTCCTTCTTTAGCACAGTGAGAAAACTTAACCCAGCTGAAAATCTTGGCTTTGCTGACCTCCAATGGTTTCACTTTTTACCTTTTGTTGGGTGTGGTTACAGGTGCAACAAATGACCACACCCAACCACACCTATCACTGACACTGGCTGTGGTGAGAGGTGAAACAGGCTTGAATTGTTCAACCAGAGAGGTCAGCAAAAACACTGCTTTTGGGTTCCTATTTAAACATGCAAGGTTTTTGACAATGTCTATTCTATATCCATAACATTCCCCCTCCGGGATTGTTCCGTTGCCGCCGGAAATTCCGCCGGGTGTCACTCTTTGGGCTGGATATCCGTTGCCTTAGCTTTCTTTGTGTTGTAATTTTTGTCAATTTTATGAGTAGGCCTACTTAACTACTCCTCAGATCACTGCAGGGTAAATCCAGACAGCTAGCTAGACTTTCTGTTTAATCTGAGCTTTCTGTTGCACGACTAAGGGCACTTTCACACCTGCCTCGTTTAGTTTGGTTCAATCGCACTAGAGTTTGGCGGACCAAACAAGGGAACCAAGACCTGCTTGAGGTGGTCTCGGTACGCTTTTAATCTAACTCTTTGAACTGCCCCAACGATACACTCTGCAAGTCTGAGCTAATGTGCTTAGCAATCCACGGTGCGGCAGAGCAGCAACCTGTAGCAGCTTGCAGTGCTTCTCTCACGGAAATAGACAGCAGTCAAGCTTGCTGTCCTTCACTCGCATCTCCGTGGTCAAACCAGTCTCCATTAAAGTTGAAGACAGACACCTGCAGAGCAGAGCAAAGTCCCAGTGACCAGAGCAGACATAGTAACGTTCGCTCGCAAAACAATGTGTGATTATTTGTATGAAATCAGCTGGTTTGACCATGGAGATGCAAGAAATATGTGAAAGTCCACACAGGATCTTCTTCCTTTATTTACTTTATTTCTCCTGCCCCAGACACATCCAACCATTAAGAGTGAGTGTTCTTGTCGGATTTGTATCCATTTGTAATTGCATTTTGGTTCCCTTGGATTATTCCAGAGGCCTGTACTACGAAGCAGGATTTGGCGTTAACGAGGTAACTTCAGGTTCAACCCGGGATTTTGTGTATCACGACAGTGGATCACTTGTTACCGGGTTAAATCGTCGTGGTAACCTACGTCGAACACCTAACTTGATCGGAATAAGGTTATGTTTGAGATTAGAGACCAACCGGTTTTAAAGCACCGCCTACTGACCAATCGGTACTCAATTGATAATGGCATCCTCGTTGTTAGGAGATCTGATGAAGGTGAGCTCATTAAAGCTTAAGCAATTAGAGAGCGGTAACCCCATAAACATTCCCTGATGGGTAATTTTATGAAAGATATAGATTTTCAGCAGAGGGAATTACTCATAGGCTATCTGTCAGCTTCTTGAGCCGTGTGTTGCCATTCGGCACATTGGTTTGAATTATGTTTTTATATTTTATTTATACTGTATATATTTTATATTTTCTCTCACGATGGCTTACCACTGCCAGGGTTGCAACTGAAATAATAGACCAGAGCAACAACGTAATTACTATGGTCAGATCTTGTGTCTGACTGATGGAGAAGTGATGGCGATAAGTGTTGTGATTTACGCATTTGCAGCATTGGCTATTTTGCCAGCTTTCCTTCCTGTTTCAGAAAGCAGCAACTGTATTACATTTTGCTTATAAAAAACGTGTCTGTGTAGAATTATAGTTTTGCTCTTCTTATGTAAAATATGCGGCTGTGGTAGATGTTTGCAATTGGTCGGGCTGTGCAAACACTGCCTCTTTTATGTGAACGCGCGCTTCGCTGGATTGGGAAACTCTGGGTTGATTGAACTAGTTGTTAACCACCGTTGTGACACAGGTTGGATCGCGGTTGTTAGGGTTGGTGAAGCCGGGTAACTGAAAGAAATCCCGGGCATGTTGATCTTGATTCGTAGTACAGGCCTCTGGTGTGAAACCAAACCAAGCATACACTGGGGAGGTGAGAATGCTGTGTGGACTAGCCAGACCCTCCTCCGCAGCACCGTGGAGGAAGGTCTGACAAATCAAGACTAGATATTGTCAATCTGTGCTTTCCAGTATCTTCCTTCAAGTGTTGCAGCTTAATTTTTGGGTCTAATAATGTTTTTTTAACCAGCTTCATTTATTTATTCTTCAGTTACTGATGTGTTAGGTCCTATTTTTCCCAGAATGCATATGAAAGTAATTGGTGGAAAGCAAATCTGGTCAAAATAATAGCTAATAATAATAAATCAATCCAACTGTTTGTGGTGTTTATAGTGTGGATTTTTCCATGAATATACAAAATAACAGTATTCTTGTAAGCTAGTAAAGTATGGTTACAATTATTTTACAAACATTGATTATGAACTAAGGTTTAATATAAACCGTTTTATAACCACTTTTTAGGTCTACATTCAGTTTTTTGTGTGGAATTTTTCTTTAATCCAACTTTAAGCGTTAAACTATGTAAATAAATGCATATCCAACCTAATTACAAATATGTTTATTGTCAATTTATATCATCATAATATATCATTGGTATTGACTGCAGCATATGGAAGTGAATTGCACTGTACTGTACTGCTCATACTGTGAGAACATATTTATAGGAGGTCAGTTAATATCTTCATGTACAGTTGTATAAAAGAACATATAAATGACAATTAAAAAGCAATACAGGAGTTGGACTTCATAATCACAAAAGGTACGGAGTCTGTATATAGAAGGTCTGCAGCATAAGGTGAGCAATTATATGGTTTAGCTTTCGTGGCAACCATAGACCGTTAATTTTAATGGACAAAGCATCCAGTTCGGCAAAATACTGCAAATGCAGAAGTGCCTTAAACCTGCATACTACCTGAACTCCAGCAGGGGGCGACACGTGTGGTTGCAAAAAGAGGTTGGTTTCTGTAGAAGTCTGACAAAGTGACCCTTTTCTTCTTTGATTTATTACCTCAGTAACCATTTTCATAATGAGTTAACCTCTGGTCTACTGCAACACAGAATTGTTGATTCATTTTTTTGAATAATGGTCTTGTTGATTTTAAAATCAACAACAAAGCAGGGGGTGTTATAGGGCGTGGCTATGATGTGATTGACAGTTCGCGGCCTGTCTTATATGTAATGTAACTATGGGACTAGGATATATTTAAAACCTAGCGAAGCTAAATCTTACCTCAAATTATGTAGGCTAGCTTTCAGCAGCAGCTGCATCCAGACTCCCAGTGAGAGTCTGTAACTTAGAGGGTAAGCAGGGTTTCCAGTTCTCGGCTAACATCACAGTCAGATACCACCCAACAGTCTATGGGTCCTCCCTCCCGTCTATAATCGTCACATCTGCAACCATGACGGTAGGCAAAGTTGACGTCTCATGGCAGATCTTCACGAACCAATGGGTGACGTCACACATGCTCTGTCCAGTAACATTAACAGTCTATGGTTGTAATTAGCAAATACCAGTATGACTCTAGTCCATGTGGTTTAATAACTGAGATGTTTGTGTTTCTCTGGTTCATGTAATGAGGCCTGAGATTCTAGATGTCTTATTTCCCTTCCTTTTTGTGTTCTCATGGTGTTTTCCTGAGTGAAAGGAGTTGACAGGAGATTGCAAAGAAGACCAATGGTTGGAAAAAGATTAAATCCAATTTTTCTAATCCCCACTTCCTCTTTATTAATGACTAATGGGAGTAGCAATGAGAATCTTTCCACCCTAGAATGTGAGGAAGTGTGAAAAGTATAAAGTGAATGACGGGCTTTGTAGCTTCTACATTGTGCCATGTCTGTTTCCTTTGAGACAATCTTAACAACATTCTCTGGCACATCCTCTCTTGCCACACCTCCTCTTTGTTTCAGTCCCTTTTAAGTCATGACCTTTTAAAAAAAAAAAAAAGCCTTCTCCTTCTCTGTGTAGGGCTTGGAAACGTGCAGCATCAAGTCCTTCACTCCCTTTAGATACATTCAGCAACAGTTTTTGGGCGTCAAAACTGTACATCCTTAAAGCGTGATTGTATAAAAAGTAAAGAATCAAATACTAAGGTTCTGGATTGTAGTTTTCATGGTCATCCTTGTCAAAAGAGCCGGCCTTGTTGACCACCAACATTTTTTTCAGATGATTGATTTGATTGGAAGTTAGAGCTAAATCATACATCAGTGACAGTTTTTTAGAGTCAAAACATCACAGCTCAGACTTTAATTTCATCCTCGTCATCCATGTAACTGTAGGACATTTTGTTCTTGGGCTGGCTGAGGATCATCATCATTGAATCGGCAACCTCCGTCCTGCTCTGTCTCTTTAGGTGGCTGATGCCATAATGGCGTGCGAGCACATCTGTAGCACTTTGGAAGCGCTCGCTCTCCATCCCCATCCCAAACCTCACTGGTTCAGGAGCCCCCATCACCACATCAGCTACTTTAACAGAAAGCCCGACTCCGTTCACCTCTGTCCCTTCCTCCTCCTCCCATTCGGTCCCATGCGGGCTCTTCCTGCCCCCGCAGTCCTCCCTCAGCAGGGAATCCACGTAGGATATAGTAGCCGAGTCCATCTCTGATCCCTCATTCGTCAACCCGCATGCTGACCCTGCCTCCTCTCCCTCCCAGGCGTTGCCATGCTCCTCCGGGTGGCCGTCGATCAGGCCAAACACCTCGCTCATGAGGGAGGGCCCGAGGTCAAAGGTGAAGGTGTCCAAGGAGCTGAGGGAGGGAAGGGAATCAGAGTAGGCAGTGTAGGTGGGTTTGGGGTCAGAGGTCACAATGGAGGCAGAGCAGGTGGACAGGATGGCGTCAGTAGGGTCGGTCAGAGAGCCGCGGTGGATGTTAGGGGAGCAGGAAGTGGGGAGGGAGATGGAAGGTTGCTGGCGCTCGGAGCGAGAGAGACGAGGCAGAGTGACAAAACCAGACTCCAGACCTGAGGAGAAGACACAGAAATTCAGCACAAGGTATTTTGTTTAATTCAGTCACACTCTTCACATGGTTTATCATCCAAAAGAGGGCGATGTTAACCCATCGGAGAATGATGATGACATGCCAGTAAACCCCAGCCTGCCATGTGCTGAGTTGTTCTGCTGTGTAAACAGTGAATCATCTGCCCTACGCTGCCAGATCACTTAACAAGTCACATGCTAGCCTTCATGACCCAAACAGCTCAAATAACCACCGCGCCTCTTAATGCCAGCCGCAAAGGGCCTGAGAGTCTGGAGGTTTCTACCCACCAAAACAGCGTCTGATTTCACAGATTAACACACTTTAACCTTAGAGCAAGAAGTAATCAGTGAAAACCAGCTCATGGATACCTGCAGACTCTGCCATTCATGTGTCATAATGCATAATTCCTGGAGAGTAAAGTAGGTCTAGATATCACTACGAACGTTCACTGTGAATTTGTTGAAGACTTTAGATGAAAATGTCACACAAACTTGTAAACCCACACACACAGACACAGGCCCAAACCCAAAGTGAGCCCTGAAGACTAAGGACTAAAGACTCACGGACTTTATTGATCTCAGGTGCTAAAGTGAGTGAGTGTGTGAGGCAGCATGGGCTCATATAGGTATAAATGGGATTGTGACAGCACTTCACAAGGTCACCTTACCTTGGCAATGTTTAATAACAAAGATGTTGCTGACACTTGCCGGTTTGGGTATTTTAATTAAGTTTGTGGCTTTCCACACGATCAAATTTGTTCAAACTCTTGCATTACAAGCCGGACAACAGGTCCGTTCTGGTCTGTGGTCGTGTGTCATGTGTCGGGCTGTTGCTTAGCTTTGTAATTTCCGGATTTAGCGCTTTGGGTGATTTGGGAGTAAGTGTGTACTCAAACCCTCACGCCCTTTGAAATTCAACATCGACAACAACCCTAAGCCCTTAAGAATTTTGCAAGAACGCGCACCAAAGTCTGTGCGTCTGTGAGTCTGGACTTTGGGATTGGGTCATCAACACACTCACACAGGGGAGGTGAGACAGTTTGAGCCATGAGTGTGGTGTTAATGTGAGTCTCTCAGACAGCTTGTTGCAAGCTCTGTCTGGATCTGTGTGTTATCAGTGCGAGCGCTGCTGATTATGAGCCAAGGTGATTCATGAGGACATCTGGGGCAAATCTGTCTCAGTTACTAGGTAGAACTGAGACAGTTTCACTGCCGCTCATCAGATGGTTACCACTTCAGTTGACACTGATTAACCCTTTGTGTTTCACATACTTCAGGAACAGGGGCATATCATTTCAAAGAAACATCTACTTTTAATTTTTGTGGCCATTTTGGGGATTTGATGGTGCATTTTTCTTAATCCTCAAAAGACTGGGCCAAAAAACTGATGACATGACATCATGTCAAGAAATGTTGGTGTTAGTCCCTCAAAATTAAAGAGCAACAGCTTCTTTCAACCAATCAATTTCAACACAAACACAAAACATTTTTGTGTAAACAGAAGCCTCAATAGACCACCCAAAATGCATCTTGTGTAACAACAGTAATGTTATTTTCCTGCTCGTATGTGCAGGGAGTGTCGATACACGATCCTTCCTGCCTGCACGATCCGTTCTGCGCATGTGCAACATGTTAGCGTACGCGCAGATGATAATCATGATTTACGAGGATTTACGGCACTGAAATTCCACAGTAGCGGCCTGCTTTTAGCCTCCACCGGAAAGCTAACGACGTTAGTTTAGCTAAAGGCTAATTCGGCTAACTGCCTGCTAACAGCTTGATTCAACCTAAAATAATGTTTCTCAAACTAAACATTGGGGAAAGCAGCTACAGCTAAATTAAGACTTTACAGTAATAATGAAGACAAGTATTGAGTGATTGTATTTTAAATGAGCACAAGTAAAGTAGAACTGACGTAACAGCTGATACATATTTAAACGGTAATTTTCATTCATTCATTCATTTTACATGCTGTCTCAGCCATAGACATTTATATGTCTATGGTCTCAGCTAGTGGTTAGCCGAATTAGCTGTTAGCTAAACTAACGTTAGCTTTTTGGTGGGGCGAACAGACTTTCTTTAACTGTCTATGTGAACAAATCGTGCAGTGTAGTAAATACGCGTTCATCATGATATCATATGCGCAGCGCGAACATCTTGCACATGCGCAGAACGGATTGTGCTGGCAGGACGGATTGTGTACCGACAGGGAGCTTACAGTGGGTTTATTTGAGCATTTTTGCTGAGACAGCTGCCCGCTGCATCCAACTTAAAGATGCTGAAAAAAACTGCCAAGAGGGACAGTGGGACCTGAGGGACAGTGGGTAATAATTGTCTGTGGGTTTGTCACTTTCACAACTTCTTTTACTACCACTGTTTATTCCATTGTTGATGTAAAAGTATTGATCAAAGCAGCTTTAATAAAAAAGAAAATCACCGTAATCACCATATGAGCTTTTCCTCTCCTCTGGTGTGCATTGAGAACTGGGGAAGAGCACTTTAGCTGTGGGGCTCCCATTAGGCATATCCACATCCAGCCTGGGGAGGGAGATGGCGTTTTTGATGATGGGTGAAACAACGGGAGGTGGTGGCGACAGATCCTTGGGTCCTCCTGTGGGTTGGTTGTCAGACCCCCTTCGGATGTGACGGATCGTCCTGGAGAAGAACGCTCCGATCTTGTTGTCAGAGGACGAGATAGAATCTGTTTCCCCGTTGTTTCCATTGGCCGTGCCCCCGTGGTTGCTAAGGAAGGAGGTGTCCCCGAACACATCGCCGCCACGGCCCACGTGCATGGTGTGGCGAAAGTCACCCAAAGGAGGGCTGATCATGTCCAGAGTGAGGTCGCCTTTAAAGCGACGCTTGCTGTGGGAGTGTGAGACCAGACCTTTGAGGCCTGACAGCTTTTCCTGAAGATTCATGATCACAAGAGGTAAATGGCTTTTTCTTGAACAATGTCTGGAATTGCCTTTAATCCCTCTGAAAGGCAAAACTGAGCACCCAAATTTTAAGGTTTCTTTTCTTAGATTTATGCCAGAATCAGTTACAGTGGAGCTGTCCTAAGTACGGACCTAAAAAGTCATCTGAAAGGTTATTCCAAGATCATGAAACCATGTAATTTCTAAAAAGTTGGACTCCCAGCCTGCAGCGCCAAATAGTTCACTGGGATATTATCTCTGATGATCATGTGCAGGCCAAACTCTGTCCCACTCTTTGTAGCTTGTTGTTATGCATAGCTGGTTAAATTAAACGGTCATAAATTGAGGAGAACACTATGCAGTTGTGTTCCTGGAAGCTGCCGGGCCAGTTGGAGTGTGGTCAGGTCGCCTGGTTTCACCCGCTCGCATTGGGCTTTGGCTTTGTCGACATCAGCTCAGAAATAGGTCAGAGTCCAGCTGCAAATGGTTGTGCGGTCGCATCATGGAACCATCTATGGAGAGTAAAAACAGGGGGAAAACATCTATCTTTAAAACGTAGACAGGGATGTATTCGATTTAGAGTGATGTTGAAACGAATTACTTTTGCAGTTTATTTCATGTTGGATGAGATTCTGAGACCAATGTGCTTTCCTGTTCTGAATACTGTATGTACACTAGATCTGTCTTTCTGCAGGTTTTGAAGATTCCAAAGGTCCACTGGTCTGGAACCATCTAAATTTAGACCACAGTCACTCCTCTGTGCAACAAACCAAAGCCTGCCTTTTGTCCATAAAACGGGTGTAGTTTCAGGGAACTCCTGCTTCCATTTTGTCTGGCATGAAGGTTACACAAAGTTCATTTTACATTTTGCTGAAAAGTGTTATCATACTTTTCACAAGCCGAGCAGCAACCCTCATTCAATGTGCTTAGATTTGTTTATAAAACGGCGAAGTATGCTTAGCAAGGAAGGAAGAGATAATGAAAATGTCCTGATAAGAACATCCCTGCTGTTACTGCTAGACTGCCTGTCTACAGAGTATTTTCCTTGTTTTACATTTTATTTTTCAAATATTTTCGTAATTCATCTATTCCCTATTTTCCTCATCCAACTATTTCTATTAACATTTTTTTAATTGTCTAAGTGTGTTTAGGATCAGCGGCGCCATGACAGAGCTAAAGCTACAAGTGAAATACAATGAGCACCAGCCTTTTCCGCTAACTACTTAGCTGAAGCTAACCTTTGTGCAGGTAATGTTAATAAGCCATATCTACATACATAGCCACATATACTTCTGTAGCATTAATGTATAAACTCGTAACAGTAGATTAAGCATTTTGGTTAGCTAGCGTAAATTAGCATTTCCAGACACAATATTATTTTCAATTATCAGCGTCATTGCACCTTCTCTAATTTTTACCAACTGATTAGAGGTTAAGGCTTTAATATTTTAATTATTAATTGATGCATATTTCAGTTATTTTTGACTTGACGGCCAGCCTTTGACTGCCTTTTGTAGGTTTTGGGAGCTCCTACCTCCATTAGTGTGTAAGTCTGTAATGAAGGCAGACAAAAAATTGGCTTTTTCTCATGTGTTGCTTTTTTTGGCGGCAGAGTAATGGATATCCAATTCTAAAATATTTTGATAGCATAAGGCAGCCCTGACAAGGACCTCTGGTTCTCTTTAAAAGCTTTCCACTGCAGCAGCTAAATGTCGGCAGGCCTCCCACGCATGCACAGCCCCGTCTGGCTTCATTAATGACCTGCTATGGTTCAAGAGATTGCGTCAGGTCCAAGGCAGCCCTTGTAATTTGCTGCTGACCGCAGTCCCAGGCCATCCGCTCCACCTCCCCTGGCTGGCGTTTTAAGAGGGGCATCTGGGAGCGGAGCGGAGAGGGAGGAAACACAGCACATACCAGCACTGAGCAGAGCCATATCAAGGCTCGCAAAGGGACGCCAGGGACCACAGTACCGAGGTGTGATGTTCAATCTAAGATGGTGTGACCCTGCAGGGACCTTGTGCATGTTCCCATGAACGGCGCTACAGGAACAGGCCAACTCTCTGATTACAACTCCCCAGTGACAGCGGCCACAGACACAATAGCTTTATGCTCTTCTGAGTGAAGGAAACGGTTTGTCTTGCTATAAGGTTAAACAAGAAAAACCTCAGTCTAATTGATAACCTACAGTATTACAGGAATACACAAGGGGGCATTAATTACTCTGGCTGTGTGCTCATACGGAAAACCATGGTGTTTTGTCTTTGCCTCTAATCCTGTTAAAGACTTTGACCACAGCTTGGGGGGGGGGGGGGGGGGGGGTCGTTCACTCTAACTCCTTTTTATGTATCTGGATCCTCCAGGCAAAGCTCATTTTATCTGCACATATGCTTCCATACAGCTGAACTCCCCTTCCCTTCTCTCACAGATCCTTCTTTGCACTTGCTCCTCGGTTTTCTGAGTTATAAAATTATTAATAGTTATACAACAGTCAGCATCCCAATATTTTGGTTCTTTAAAAGGTAATAAGTTTAACGCTTTAATCCCAGTAGCAGCCTGCCTGCCTGCTTAGATATCAGAAAAGAACAGGGAACTTCTCGACAGGAGGGACTCGGACATACCCTGGATTATCCTCTAATCCTTCATCTGTGCCGTTACCCCCGACAGGGCCTGGCTGCTACCACCCTGGCCGGCTACTCCGTCGGTTCTCATTCCTGCCAGAGAGGAAATCAAATGTAGAATGAGTCTGAGGCAGGGAGAGAGAGTCCATTCAAACTGAAGCGAGGCGGGGTGAGAAGTGATGGAGGGAAGCAGGGGATGAAAAAAAAAAGTTAAATTCCTTTTTCACAAAAAGGAGTGAAGGGGGAGGATGGCAAAATGGGACAGAAATAGAAATGACAGTAATGGATGCTGAGAGAATTAAGAAGAAGAGAAAAGGGCAGATGAGGAGAGGAAATGAGGGGATTGAGATGTAAGTGGAGGAGGGATGAACAATAGAGGAACATGAGAGAAAAGAAAAGAAACAATACATGCTGAGGAAGACAAATAAAGACTGAGGCATAAAAGAGTCAGTAAGATTTCATTGAATGGATCCGTGGATCAGTGTAGGAACACATATAATTAGACTGGTCATCTTTGATATTATTATCACTAAGAAGAATTACTGATGACCACTGACACCCATCTGATCTCTATGTTTCTTTTTCTTATAATTTATAACTTTTGTTAGTTTTGGTGATCCCCTGACTTCTCCTCTACCGCCACTATGACGTTGAAATTTGTTGTTTTAACTCAAATGTCTCGACAACTATTGGATGGATTGCCAGGAAATTCGGTTCACATTCAATTTTAACAACAGGGTGAATGGTAGTAACCATGCCGATTGTTTTTATTGCTCTAGCACCATCATCAGATCCAATATGTGGTTCATGACTTGACACTGTGAGCATGTTAGCATGCTTCCATTAGCATCACACTCACTCAAAGGCTTTAGTCTGTGGTTAGTCTTGCATTACAAGAGTGAGGGTCTGGCTAGTCCACACCGTATTCCAGTACAGGACAGAAATGTGCTCTGGTTTATTGGCATTTCTTTAAACCAATTAAAATCGTCTTGGGCGGTACTAAGCGCCGGACAGAGCAATGGTGCCTCTGCAAAATAGCCTCAAGGAAGGAACTTGTTTTGGTGCACGTAGGGAGGCAAGCTCTGGAATTAAAATGGCTGTCCAGTGTGTGTGAGAAGAATATATACATTTATATATATATAAATATATATATATATATATATATATATATATATATATATATATATATATATATATAAATACTGTATATATATATTTATTTATTTATTGAATGTCAACACCAGAACTGTACTGTAAATGAAAAGTGTCAATATAGAATCGTCTCTGGTTATCATGCCTTTGGTCTTGTACTCTTGTGACTTTTCACACTGGTGAAATATATGTTGTTTGGGGTCTTAAATGCTTAGTATCAACCACTGCGTGGTTTCCCGTTAGATATTTGAAATGTTTTCATGTTTATAACCAAAAAACAATAGCCTGAGGCGTTTTCAAAGACAAAACTGAAAAGGTACCTACAAAGGTTGTGAGAGAAAACGGAATTACCCAGAGGTTTTGCAACGAGACATCAGTAGACCAGACTTAAACACTTTAGATGGGAAGACTTTCTGTTACAGCCCCACTTTTTTTTTTTAAATACATTAAACCTTCGTCGTCTTTCTGCTTCAGCTTTGAGTTGCTTTCTTTGGGCAACTCACCATACAGGGGATTTTGGTGCGTTCATACATAACAGACGGGCCCATAAAATATTTCAATGTCACTATGTACAGTATTTGCTTGAGCAGGCTTTGCTGGATATAAACCAGAGTGACCACAGTCTAATAGGAGCCGTGTGTGTTGGGTGGTGTGCGCACGTACAAACACGTTCCTGAGCAGAGCATCGGTCGGTGGAGTCTCTCTCTCGATTACGACCATCAAACATCCTTCTTCTCAACCTCGGTGCTGATTGAAACCATGTTTCGGTCTGAATCAACTTTTTTTATCCTCTTGTCATTCTCTCTTCTCCTCTTTCCTCCCTTTTTCTTTCTCTTTTTGCTTCTCTCAAATCGTTCCCTCTTATTTCTTTTCCATTCTTGCCTTCTATGTTCCTTGTTTTCTCTTTAATTGTCTCTCTTTCTTTTGTCTTCTCTTTCCTTCCTTTTCTACTCACTTTACACTCCTTCCTCTTATTTTTCTCTGGTTCCCGATTCTTCCTCGTTCCTCTGCTCCTTCCTCTTTCTTCAATTCCTCTTTTCCTCTGTTCTTTGAGGGTCCTGACTGACTTAGGTTGTGCCCCCCCCCCCCAAAACACACACACACATATTATTCTCCTTTTTTCTCTTCTATAGTTTGTCTTAAACTTAAATCAGCAATGGATTTGGGATGTGTTCCCCCTCCCTTCTCTCTGCCTGTCTTCTCATGACCTTCACTCACTAACCCCGCTAACCAGGTGAACAAACATACAAGATAAGGCCACATTTCAAAGGCTCACTCTTTGACTTTCAATTATGTTCCTATTTTCGCCGTCCACGCTCAGTCTGAATCCAAGTAAAACAAGGCTACACCTCCTCCTCAGCCAAGAAAACCTTTTCATGCTCCAACAAATATCCATACTCTGTGAGGCTCTCTCCTTCCTGCATCTGCTGGAACTGCCAGTCCCAATTTGACCTCTTTGTTGCCTCTCTCTTTCAGTTCAAATCTCTTCTGTGCTTGTACTGAAACTTATTTCTTTCCTCCTCCCTTTCTTCTACTCAAACGCCCACATTCCCTCCATCTTCTTTGGATTTTACAGGTCTTTAAAGAAAGTTTTAAAAGGTCAGTTTACCTTTTAAGTGATGAGAGCACATAGACGCTGCAGACAGACTGAAACATGTACATGACTGATAGGATCAGCCAATTTTCTCTCATCACATATAATACAGTGCGGTATATTAATATCATTTTACAGAATCTCAGTAAAATGCTTAAGATCATTTAGTGTCACCATTACATGGTTTGTCCACCAGAGAGCATTGGCAAGTACATTTTTTCCTTAAAGGAAAACTTTTACATTTTACAAAATACGCTCAGTTGCTTTTTATCAAGAGAGTAATCAATAATTATTAAGAAAATAGATGCTACTCTTACGTCTCTACAATAAATAGGAAGAGAGACAGCAGCTGGTTAGCTTAGCACAAAGGCTGGAAACAATGGGAAACAAGATATAATGGTAAGCTTAAAACGTGCTTGCAGGGCAACATGTGCTGTTTTGTTTTTCTTTAGACAGATTTAGTTACAGTCAAGCTAACTGTTTCCCCCTGTTTCTGTTCTTCGGGCTAACTAACCCTCTCCTGTTGTGTAGCTTCATATTTACCAAACAGACATGAGAGCTATATTTATCATCTAGAAAGTGAATTACCATATTTCCTACTCTGTCAAACTCTTGCATTTACTAAATTTACTGTAAGAGATCCTTGTCGAACATTGTGATATGTGTTTCTGTTACAAAAAAGGATATCAGATTGATATCAATATTGATATTGGCCTTGAATATGTTGCAAGAGCAACATAATGCTGCTATTTCCCAACACGAAACCTCAAACCTTCTGATTTTGTTATTGATGTTCTTCACTGATGCCACAACATATTGTAATAGTATGTGGTAAGTTTCCTATCAGGGAGAACAGATAGCCAGAGCTGGGTAAACTTTACAACCATCCACATCCATCATCATCTGAAATGTTCACATTGGACAATATTATTTAGATTTTTTTTTTAAATATTCATTCATAATTGAATATTTAAAAAATAAAATGGACGGTTTACTAGCGTTGGGCTCCCATAGTTTGTCCACCAGAGGGCGCTGTACAACGTCCCTGTTGGCAACACTGATTATTTTGTTTTGTTAATGTCTTTTTGTTCAAAGGACTTTTAAATTTCATATCTTAAGTTTGTATTTTTATACATTTTATTTATCAGACCTTTAATATGGTTGGATGTTCCTCTGTTCTGTTGTGACAATAAAACAATTTATTATATTATTTTAGTGAGAACTCATAAATAACTACAAATAACTAATATTAGGGAAATTGGTTTATATTTCGTATCGTTTTTCTGGATTAGTTTTTTAAATATACTGTATATTGGATTTTCAAATAACCAAATATTCTTGCCGGTATTGGCCTTAAAAATCCTTTATCGGTCAGGCTATGGTTCATATGCAGCTCCATTTTGGATTGCAGCCAATCAACAAACAGACCTGTACCTATCCCTGTTTTTTCAAACTAAAATATCATGGTGGCTCGGTCAACAATATCCTCTTTTTTTCACCCACGCAGTCCACTGAAATCTGTTCCTCCATCCTAAAATATCTAAAGTGAGTTGCTAAATAATATTTTCAAACTATGATAACTAACTTTGTTTATGACATTTGGAAGAGATTTCCCTCCATGCAGCTGACAGCAGTGACCAGTTGGCTGTTGATGTATCAGTTTATAAAAAGAGTGGTGTATTCTTTTACTCGGGTGTTTGGACCATGTGGTTACATGCTGCAACCTTTTGGTGACAGCAGACCTTGATGGAGCAGTTTTCCCAACATTATCACCTGTGGCAAAAGTAACAGCACAACAAGGGTACCCTGCAGTGGGAAAACAAACCCAGCAGCCAGATTCAGAGTTTGCACCTCTGCAACTAATCCTTCCTGGTAGGTTGCGTCAATGACACCCAAAGTTCACAACAGGTCCCCTTCAGAGGAATGTTGAGGTCAGGTAAAAAAAAAAAAAAACCACAGGGAATGTCTGCACTCATTTAATTCATCAAGTAGCGTATCATTAGTGTAAATCATATGAGGGGGATGTAAAGGAAACATACTGCATACACATGTTAATCATCTGCTGCTGGCTGAGCTGAATGCATACAGAAGGCAGACATGGAAATATCAAAGCATGTACTTAAGGAGGATATACTGTATGCCTACTCTGGAGAGCCTGGGGGGACTTACAGAGCCATGAAAATGTTACACAGTGTACAAGTGGACTGAGTTCATTAGCGCTTGTTTATTGGATTCTGTATAGTTATCAGGGAAGCAGGCTGGCTTTTGATTGATCACCCTTGTGTATGTTTATTATTGGCAGGCTTTAGCGGGTCAACAAGCTCTTCAATCAATGTGTGTGTGTGTGTGTTTGTGTGTGTGTGTGTGTGTGTGTGTGTGTGTGTGTGTGTGTGTGTGTGTGTGTGTGTAAGTGTGTGTGGTATTTCACATGGTGGCCTCCGTCATGGCTTGCTGGCAGGTTGTAGGGGTCAGAAGGCCTATGCCTCCAACTTGTAATAATCCAACACTGCCCTGCCTGTTTGTCTAAATAACTAAATCACCTCAAGGCCAACTTCACCCCGTCAAGTTCCGCTAAATCAGAGTAGCAGTATATCTCTGTCGTTTCAGTGACATGCAGGAAAATTAATGGGTTATGTCATGTAACTGCTGTAATTACAAGGCAGAGTGATAAAAACACATTTAAGCACTGGCAGGCAGAGTTTATTCTGACCAAGAATATACTGCTGCTGACTCAGATTGAGTTTCATGTCAGACATCTGAGACTCTTGCTACACTAAAACAACTAACACACAAAAAGTACAGTGTGAACATTGACATGGTCTGATAACAACCTGGTTTCAGTGGTTTTACAAGTCCTAATGTTGCCTTATCTGAAATTAAACCTAATATGTTTGCCTTCTTTCTCTGCTTAGCAGAAGGCTTTTTTTTCTCTCCCAGGGGGCCTATTGATTCATCTATTAGGATTAGGTAATAGAAAAAACAACATGGCTAATAATTAATCCTAAAATATGCAGCAAACAATTATGCAACAGACAATTGATTATTGAAGTTATTTCCTCTCCAAACAATGGTAAGTAGCTGAGGATATAATACAAATATCACAGGTAAAAAAAACTGGTAGGAATGTTATACAAATTTACCCCCAATAATGAAATTACTTTTTAAGAGATACATTTCTCAGTATGCACCGACAAGTCAACACAGATTCAGTGTACTTGCTGCAAGCTCACTCTTAGTCTCCAAATACATGTGATATATAATATAACTTCAAATAGATCCTATAAAAGTAACCATTGACTTATTACTGTGCCTATTACAGACTCATTAAGGGTCTCTCAGAACTTTATGGAGTGATTTTGCGTCAAAATTGAATATAAACTCACCCAAGGAAACTGCGACACGAGGAACAGGAGACTGCTTGACTCCGGTTAATTATCTTTCCATTGCAAATCGGTTGGTGTGGTCCGAGTGAGCCGGTGGTGCAGCCGGACTGTCCCGCTGGTGCGCCGGGTGTGCTGAGCGGCGCAGCGCGGAGGAAAGGGGCGGGCTGTGGATCAAATGGCCTGCCAATGAAACCATCAGAGAGCCACACCGGGAGCTCCCACACTGCCTCATCATGGTTTTCACTTCAATTTGATGTCTCTCTAAAATATACCAATTGGCTTGTCGACACGATTTGACGCAATAACTAAACAGTGCTTTTCACAGTCAAAACAGGTGGCGCTGTTACATGGCATCTAAATCAAATGTGCACTATTTGAGGCTCCTTAAAAAGACACATTTTGAATTAAGAATACACTTTTAACAAGAGAGTGAGCCAACCATCTCATCATCAGACTCAATCAGCTGAGTATCTGATGACTTCTAGCTAGATAGAGGGAAACATAGTTATGAAATTGTTTCATAATGACTCAGTTTGCCTTAACATCCAACAACCACATGTCAATGTGACATAATTTAAATCTAGCAATGACTGTCTTTTACTTAGGGTTCATGTGCCTTAAACTAATTCATATGAAACAGTAGGCTAGGCTAGCTTTTAAGATAAACAACAGTAGTAATATGAGCAGTTGTAGCCTAGCTAGGCTACTTTTTAGAGGAAAAGTTTGACTTTATTGGGAAATACGCTCTTTTTTGTTCTTGCCAAGAGTTACATACACGATTGGAATCACTCTCATGTTTGTACAGTTATGAAGCTACAACCAGGAGACAGTTAGCTTAGCTGGAAACAAGGAAACAGCTAGCCTGGCTCTGTTCCCCAAAGGTATCAACCTCTGCCTGAAGGCACTTCTAAAACTAACTAACGAACATGTTAACAACGTTTGTTTAATCTGTACAAAAACTGAAGAGGAATGAAGGCCAGTAGATTTGTTTACCTTCAAACAGAGCCAAGTTAGCTGTTTCCCCTTTTTTATGCTATGCTAAAGCTAAGCTTATCGTCTCCTGGTTTCAGCTTTATTTTTAATGGACAGATGTGAAAGTAGTATCGTTCTTCTGCATTGTCTCTCTGCAAGAAAAACAAATAGTTATTTCCCAAAATGTATAAATGTTATTTTTATCTCACTTTTAAAATTATAGCTACCAATATCGTAGTGGTTATGTGGCCTAGCTTTTGTAATTTAAAACCTCTCAGTGGAAATTAAAACCACACTAAGGGCAGATTTATTTGTTGTTAATGTTTCATGCAGCCAAGTCTATGTCCTTGTTGTTCCACTTCCGGGATTGCTCCGGTGCTGAAGGAATGGAATAAGGGATTTTATATTCGGTGGATTTATGAGGGCTATTATTGAATTCGCCTCAGATCTCTGCAGGGTAAATCCAGACAGCTAGCTAGACTATCTGTCCAATCCAAGTTTTCTCTCGTAAAACTATTTTGCAGCGGCTCTTTGCGGAACTTAGCAATGCCAATAAGGATTTTGATTGGTGGTCAGTGCTCAACCCTTTTTTTTTTCTGGGCGATGAAACCTCCTACTCCTGAAATTTGGATTTTGAATACGTGTGGTCCTCCATGTTTCCTTCCCTAACTTGCCGGGGCTGAGAAGCAACGCTACCAATTAGCACCATTAGCAGCATCTGTGAGTTTATCATGTGACAGCAAAAATGCGAAAAGTGGAGCAGTATTTCCTGTATGTCCCTTACCAGCTAACGTAGTTCAAGATGGCGCATGAATATAGAGCGTTTACCCCAGTTCATGCGAATAGAAATGTAAAATTTCAAGCCAATAGGAGTGCTCGCAATTAATGGTGGTGGTCAAAATTAATGAAAAAGAACAGGTTTGTGAACGGGCAACACCGATTTTGGTATTGAACAACTAAACAAGTTACACACTGGACCTCAAGAGGTTTAACTTTAAACTTCAGTTAAATTAACTGACTGCTGTAAAGCCTCATCCAGCACGCAGAGAACAACAGCCATGTGAGTTGTAGCCCCATAAAGTGCACATGTGAGCTGTCCCACGGTGACCTGTCCAACAGGAAACAGTGCCTTATCAACAGAAGCAGAAGCGTCCTCATGCTGCCCTCAAAGGCTTCTAACAGCTTGGTCTGTCAGTTGTTAAAGCTCCGAGGTGGCCTGTGAGTCTGCCAGCGTACACCACCACCCATAACACCACAGACACATGCCACCTCTTAGTGCTACTACTTCCCCCCACAGCCCTGTTGTACCACACACACAAACACACACACACAAACAGACACTTATGAGCTCACACGTAGGAAGGCGGAAGTAAACCCAATCACAATCCTAAAGCGGCCATCGTTCAGTTTCAGACAACACCCTTCCTTACCTCAATACTTTGTCCTTTGTTTACTGTTTCACGTTTCTATTTTTAAATATTACTTTTTACAGGAGGTTTTAGACTAAATCCACTATTCTTCTTCCTGATTGGCTCAGAGTATATATGTACTACTAAAATCCATCCAGAACACTTTGCTGCATTTGAACCAGAACATGGTCAACAAGTAGGTGTGCCTCCTGGTCTTCACCTTCTCCATCTGTTCACTCCTTCTCACACTGATTGCGCTGTCACTAGCATGGACCACGCCACAACAATGTGTTAGTTAAAGATTTAAGGAACATTATGAATGTGCAGATAGATAAATTGATGTGGATGTCGTCTGATGGCTGGTCTGGGAGGATGGATGATGGAGGTGGAGTAGACTCAGAGTGGGGGTTCAGTCTCTGAAGCAGTTTTCGCCCAAATAATTTACAGACCCCCAGACGGTACCTAGATGAGATATGAAAGAGGTGTGCAACAGGAAGGGATAATGGGGAAGATGGATGGATGAAGGAGAGGGAAAAGGAGGGCGGGTCAAGCAATCACGGTATACGTAGGTTTGTCCGGTGACTAGAGATGTGGTTTAGGTGTGGCCCTGGTCCCATCCTTAACAAATTAACTTTATTTGATGAAACTTTGGGAGAATTATCCATGTTGTTTGTCTGTTTCAGTATTTACAAGAGGACTATGATTGCAAAAAACAAGTGAAACGTGTTTACGTGTTGTATTCATTATTACTATACTAATTGAATTATTCAATCAACTTATCATTAGAGCATCAGGTGATTTATGGTTTGTTAGATTGGGTGTCCTTGGATGTTTATTATACACCCCTTATCTGTAGATAAAGTACTGGAGAGTAACTGAGGATGTGTGTTTGTGTGTGTGTGTGTGTGTGTGTGTGTGTGTGTGTGCATTCCATGCCCATGTGTGTGAAGCAGCATGTCTGTTTTTGGTCCGTCTAGTCTCCAGCTGCCACCTATGCCCACACTTCTCGGGCATGAAGGGCTGGCACGCCCGCTCCGCCTTAACTGCAGCTCCAACAGACATACATTTAACACCGCCAGCAGCCAGGCTTCACCGTGTTTTCAGAAGATTTCCTGAGTAACATTCACTTAGCATTCGCTGACCTAATTTTCTGGCTTTTTGGCTCAGGTGGCCAAAAATAGTTGCCATCCAGTTTCCAGTCAGATTCAACAAGCTCTTTTTCTTACAGAAAAATCACGTTCATGTACTGGTTTACGTTATTTCTTGCCTTGTCTATAGCCACGATGTTCCTCTTCCGGGATTTCTCCGTAACCGGCAGAAATTTTGCTAGATTTCACTCATTTAGACCGGACATCTGTTACCTTGGGCTTTCTTTGTGTTGGCATTTCAAACTCCGGTTAATTTTTGAGGACTATGGTTAACTGCTTCTCAGATCTGTGCAGGGTAAATTCCAGGATGGGTTTCTCTCATCCCAGAATGCTACGTGGACTAACCAGACCCTACTCCGCAGCGCTGTGGAGGAAGGTCTGGCAATGCGAGACTATTTCTCGCTAAAACATTCCACATGAAAAACAAATATATATGTTGTCTAGTTCAAATGATAACGCTGGTAATATTTTGCTTATTGTCTACAAATCTCATGAAAACCCAATGTGGAACTGATCCGACTAACACTTATTGTTTGTGTAGCTAAAGCCTGGTATGTTGGACAGTATTCCTCTTAATGATTGCAAAACCTGCATTGTCCAAAAACTATTAAAAACACATTGATCAGCCACACTGTTGTCCTGTTGGTGTGACGTATTCCTTCAACACAATAAACATTTAGTTTTAATTTGTTCATTATCCCCAGTGGGGAAATTACATTTACACTCTGTATACACACTTTGTTAGTAGCCTGAAATACACACACATGCTAGGACTTATACATGAACTAATGGAGAGATGTCAGATTGAGTGGGTTGCCAGCTGAGCCAGCGCCCTAAGCGGTTTGGGGGGGGGGGTACAGTGCCTTGCTCAAGGACACCTAGCAGTGCCGAGGAGGTGAAGTGGCATCTCTCCAGCCATCAATCCACACTCCATACTTTTTGGTCCATATGGGGACTTCAACCAGTGACCCTCCGGTTCCCAACCCAACTCCCTACGGACTGAGCTACTGCCAGCCCCAAAACATGGGTACTGTTCCTATTTCAATTGAATCCAACATATGCTGTGATTGTTTGGTTATGTGGCAACTTTACTGATTTGGTTCAGTCTGACCACTCTAGTCTTTTTCAAGCAACAGGCAGCTGTTTTCAGCAAAAAAGCTGGTGAGCAAAAGTCAAGCATTTAGCAGCTAAAGAGCCAGATACTTCCTTCAGGAGTTTGTGAAGACCAAAATGGAGCCTAAAGCCAAGTTAATGTTGAACTTACATTCATCAGGTAGCCAAAAACACAACCCTGGTGGATGTGTAGATATCCAGCAGTTTGCTTGCATGCAAGCCATAACAATTTTACAAGGTGAAACTTTGGCTAAGTGTTTATATCTTCTTGTACTGGACCCAAGAGGCCACAAGGTTTAAGCTACAGTATCTAAAAGTTCCAGTTTTTCCATTTACTTCCTTCTTGTAGAGGTCAAGTAAAAGTTCCAAACAGATAGATTTAAATATTGTTTTTCTTTCAGCAACATGCAAAGAGATAGCGATATTGTTTTTCTTTCTTGTGCATTTTTGGCCTTGGTTCATGATGGACTCAAGTTAACGTTGTGCTCTAAAAATGTCAGGATGCCCGATTCATAACTTAAACTTTGCTTTTGAGGTTGTCTTGGTAATAGGTCTATATTTGAAGTGTTTCTGTAGCAAATGGTGCACAGGCATGTTGTTACACCGGCGTATATTTTCTTTTGGTGAAATATGTCTGTTGTTCTTCATACCTTTTGAATGCTGTTATTGTAGCTGATGTGCTATCTGCATTAATTTCAGCACCTCGGCATGCAAACCATTTGAAGATTTTACAAGTAAAAAATTGTGTTTTGTAATTGCAGACTTGTGTGGAGGCTGTTACTTTAGCATGATGTTATTTATTTTCCTGCAGACTCCTCTGTGTTGTCCATTCCTTTCACATCTTTCCAAACCAAAAATAAATCTAATCTCTGTGACTCGTATGTTTGATGCATTGTTTGACACGTCTTGACTTCACACTCCAGTTGATTTATTCTTACATCCAGTCTCTGTTTGTTCCTGTGGGTTGTCTTGATTTTTAGGTTGCTCATGTCTTTGTTACTGTAAAAATGATTATTTCTGAAGATCTGCCGAAACTCATTTGTTTTTCATTCGTCCTACTCATGCCTCCCTTTTGTTCCTTTTTGCACAATCTCAAATCCTCCTATCCATCTCAATGTTCCTGTTTTTCCCCTCCTCTCTCTCCCAGGCTTTCCTTGCATCCCTCTTCTCTCATCCATTCTCTCCTTCCCAAGATAAACAACCTCTGTTCTGAGGCATGTCAGCTATTTGTTCAAAAAAGCTCACAAGTTTTTGGATGCTGTTCAGAGCTGGGTCTCCAAAGGGAGGCAAGATTACAAATTTAGTGCTTTTTCACGATCTCTCCCTCTGTTTTTCATTTTTCCTTGTCTCCATTGCTCTTTTTTCCCTTCCAACTCTCTCACGACTTCTACATCTCTTACGTGAAACTTGGTGATTCCCAGTAATGTGAGTTTCGACGCCCTCTCACCTTTATGTTGGACTTTATGTCCCTCCTAGTACAACCAGTTTGACCATATAGAGTCTTCAAATTCCTTTCAAACTTTTGATTATGCTGATTTATTTTCTGTCAGGAACTTTCATCACTTTTCTCTGATTAACACCCGAGAGGAGAACCGGAGACCAGTTCCCATGCGCCTGAGCAGCCTGTGCAATGTCCCTTTGAGAGTCACATGCAACACACACTCCACTGACTCTGTGGCAAAAAACACTCAATTTGGCATCTGCTTATCGTTGAGTTGTTTGGAAAAGCTTTTTTTCAGTGAGATGACCTGACAGTTTTCTGATGAGAGAGATGCGTGTGTGTGTAATGGGAGTCCAGAATGTTGTGTTCTGTGGTGACATCAAACCAAGAACATCCACAGTACTCCTTGCTTTTTTGGCTCACACACATTTCCCCGTGGCATCTGCCGACTTGAAGTTGTGGTGCATGTTCGCCTTCCGGCAAAATAATTCTAAATTCAATATTTTTCACCTCAGATTACATCTGTTCTTTGTCTTTTTGATCTCAGTGTTTAGCTTATTTTCTCAAATGTCTCACTCCATCACAGTGTGTGTTTATGCGTGTTTCTCCATTTTGAATAAGGGGAACCACTTACAGGTTCCTTAACATTCTCAGTGCCAGGCCGGTTATCCAAGGTGCTTTTGTACTTTTGCATCTTGTGACAAACACACACACACACTGTTACCCACAGCCATTTTTATTTTATTTTGTTTTGTGAAAACACACGCACACACACACATCAATACACATACAGCAGCTGTATATAGACTAGGCCACCATTCCTACATGGAGATACAGATCACTGTTTTGCTTTCTGGGAGCATGATGAAGGGGTAATTATATCTAACCAGAGGGAACAACAGAGAGACAGAGAGAGAGAGATGAGGAAGGAAGAGCGAGGTGTAAGAGCACTGGCACACTGACCCGCAAGCTGTTTTCAGTGTCCTTTCTCTATGGCCACCAGTGGTAGTGATGATGGTGAAAAACACATTCATGAGTAGGTGTGTGACGACAAGCGTCATAGTCGGACAGGCTTGTTAACCCCTCACTGTGATTTACTTTGTGTCAGAGAGTGTCAAAGCTGCTTCTCTGGCCTCAACCAATTTGTCTGCGGCTTGTTGCCTCAGTGAGTCCTTCCAAGTGGTGTCTGGAAGGGAGTAGATTTAACTATAATCTTTGGCAGCTGGAATATGCAAATAATGTTGCGTGATGAATCTACCGGAATGAATTACAGCAGTTTGCTCAAAAACAGGGAGATTTGTTGTCCCTTTAAAACTTTGAGCAGTAAAAAGCACAATTGTTATTAATGGATATTTATGAAATGTGCAGTTTGTTAAACTCCTCCCCTGGACAATGATTGTCCAATCCTAGCTTGGCAACCAAAACCCGGCACAGCAGACGTCCCATGTTTAGGATTAACGATGTTGAAGAGTTGTACTGGAGGATTGTGTCTTTTTTATTGCCTTTCAAAACCACAAAGTATAAGAAGCTGATTACCAGTAAGGTATCTGCTCTAGCGATGGATGCAAATGTTAGCATGTCCAGGTAATTAGCTAAATAGCTTCAGTAATAATCCAACTCAGTGATATACCAAGGAGCATTTCATACCATGTTAGTTTCTAGAGATACAGGTGGCCTTTAAATATAGGCCAGTTCACAACTAGCACATGCATGAGATTGAGCATTTCCCCACTGCGTGGAATTTGTTCCAGCGTGCCGTCTTATTCTCTTTATTAGATTTGGGGAAGTTTAACACTTTGGCAATCCCAGCCAAAACAGCCCAACACCACATTGGTGAGTCCTTATCCTAAATACATTTTCTCTTGTAATTATGAATGTAGAAAATACAGTTTCATGATATGGACAAAAAGACATAAATAGCCCCTGTCTGCAGCCAAACAGGGTTATGTTAGAATAAAGTTTCAGTTTGCAATAATCAGAGTGGCACATTAACTGCTTGTAAATGTTGATTATTTTTGAAACAATGGATCTTTATTGTTTTCAAACAGAAGTATACAAAACGTTTCATTTTTATCCGGCTACTGTTGACTTGGTTGGATGAATTTGGAGATTTTATCAGCTGTAGCTAGCTAGCAAATTACATGTATGTTGACGATAGATAGATAGATAGATAGATAGATAGAATGATAGATAGAATGATAGATAGATAGATAGATAGATAGTGAAGTATCTTATGACTTGTGACTTGAATCAGGTTCTGTTCAAATCAATCGCTGTTGATGAGCCGATACAAAGGGTTAACGATTTCCATTTGAGTGAAAACTTTGAAAGGAATGTTGATGTGAAAAAGTGATGAGTGGATAAACAAGTTACCCAGCATGTAATGTGACCTTTACTGTGGCCACGTACCAAACCTGTATGTTACTTAGCATGTGTCCTAAACATATCCTATATGCAGTGCTTCTAAGATATCTGAAGACTTTGTAAATTGACGCTGAATCTTTGATATAATACATTTTATAACCAGGAAACAGTGAAACATTCGATTTCCTTAGATAGAGAGATAGAGAGATAGATAGATAGATAGATAGATAGATAGATAGATAGATAGCATCTTATTTCAGAGTGAGATCTCAAAAGTTGACAATGGGATGGAGGAGGAAAAGGGGAGAGTAAGAAGGGAATGAGGTGTTGTGCTAAAACAGGATGAACATTTCACAGACAAAACATGGGGATATCTTTCCAGGAAATGACTTTCGCACAGTGCAAACGCCTGCCAGATACGCTGAAACCATTTCCAGCAGCACAAGCCTAAGAAACTCAACCAATTACCAAAGTCATTTTCTAAGAAAATGACTGCTGAGCCAGCCAGTAAACTGTAATGTACTTTCATTTGAGACCAGAGAAAGTTTCAGGTAATCAACAACAGCCCTCTGAAATTGTAAGTAATGGTGTGGGGAGGGGGGGGGGGGGCAATCTCCCTCTCAAATTGTGCGGCAACATTAGAGAGTTATGTGGTGTTATAATGTGCGTTCATACAGGAATAGTTGTGTTCTATCATGTTGCTGCTACTTTATAAACATGCATGACTTATGCTAAAACAGCATTCAGCACACAGAGACATTAAAAAGGCAGCCATTATTTCTTCTCAGTATTAAGGTAGAAAAAAGGTTTTCAAAAATCCAACTGTGCTTTCAAGTGGCCCAGTGTCCTTTGTGTGAGTTTTGGACACTGACGCAGACATTCTGCCTGCCAACAGATTGTTTTATAAAACATAAATTCTCACTTTCAAACTAAACCTAACCTAATTAAATTCAAATTCTCAGTCTGAGTCTGAGTTTTTGTTTTTATCACAGCGGTGTGCATTAAAACAGGGATTGAGTACCAGTCGGTAAATCCTGTTTTCGGGGCATGGGCTGCTCCCCAGCGACCAGTGGTTTAAATTAGGCCTCTCCAACCTTCAGTGGCCCGTTCGCTAATTTGACTCTTAGAATAACAGCGGCTACTGTGTTTTTCAGGAGTCTGGAACCAAATGTCCGTCTAGGGAGTCTGCAGGTGCCTGCTCTCGCTCTCTCTCCTCCTCCAGGACTTTGGTTGAATTATGTGTTCAGGAGGGACTGTTTTACTATGTTACAAAAAAAAAATCCCAAATGTCTTGTTTTCATCAAGTGTGTTTCCTGATCAGATCTTTACTCTCCAGTCTGTCTGCCTGTGGATTTGGCAGCATATGTGTGTGTGTTTGGCCCTGTCCATAGCTAAGTTTGGGTAAAATCCACATGCCATACCAACACATCTAAAGCTCACTAATCAACACATCATGTATGTGTATTCCATACCACAAGGACTCTAAAAACACACTTTCACCAGCCAGTGCTGATTCAGTGACATGTTGGAGCAATTCACTCAAATTTGGCATGTTACCTCCTCTAGTTCATGTTAATTGTAGAGAGTGTAAAGTGTGACGCCATTTAAACTCAGTTGACACAAACAACTACATGATAAGACACCCCCAGTGGATTGTGTGTGAGTCAGTTATTATAAGTCAAATGTTATGCCTTTACTTGGTTTGAGCCAAGACTTAAAAACTCTTTATGTAGTGATTTTCGAAAATGTGTTTGAAGAAAATGAAAGAGACGTTGACTTTTTAAACCCAGACTGCTGAAAAAGAGAGTTGTCATGTTACATCTATATGCAGCCAAACCTACAAATGTGAAAAGTCCACTTTCCCAACGAACAAAAAACCCACCTACTGTAGGTGTAATCACACTCCATTTGATACACTATAAACCATAAAGACCTCTGTTGGAAATCCCCCCCATTTCTGGTTTTGCTTTTCAAACCCCAACCCTTCTGTACTTTACCCTCCACCCCTTACCACCTCCCGCTCCAGTCCCCATCACTCCACGATCAAATGCATCCGAGTGCACACATGCATACTGTAGCTGTGAATTTATAAAACTGGGATGCGACGCTGATTAGCTTCCTGGCAGGAACGCTTCCACCCAACCCTGGAGTCAGAGCCTGGTTCCTCCTGGAGGGCCCGACAGTGGGTGGAGAGCTGTAGCCGCCGCTGTTTGTTTGCACTGTGTCCTAATTTCCGCGAATTCTGACTTGACGGGAAGCGTGGAGGGGAGATGGGACAATGGGCTATTGTAAGACCACACTTTATGTCCACGCAAGGCTAAAACAGGAAAATGCTCTAAGACTGGCACAAGCAAACATGCACTCTAACTGCACGAACACACAGAGTCACAGAGACCCCAGCAAAGACCGCCATCTTCCCTGTCCTGTTTCTTAATCAAGTTCAGTCAGGTTCAATTCTGTGCAACAAGCCTGCAACACCTGTTTACTGGTTCCACTTATTATTCCACTTATATAGTATTTATTTCATCATTTTCATTCTCATATCTCACTTATTATTTATTCATCATTCTCATTCCCTATTCCAGAGCTGTTTGTACTGTTCACACTGTTTATATTGTAATATAATAACATAATACTATTTATTCCAGCATCCTTTGCACTATGCTCCACATTTAAAATAACAACTATCACAATTCACTCCTGCATACTTTGCACTCCTCATTCCACTCATTGCACTATTGCCTCTATATTTTTTCTTTTATTAGCATGTATATATTAGTGTTTATGTGTTGTTTGGTTGTTTTGTCCGTGTAAGCGCATTGTGAGCAACAATGTTCCAAAGCAAAATTCCTTGTGTGTGCTATTACCTGCCAAAAAAGCTGATTCTGAGTCTGATTCTGATTAATCACAAACAATCTTATGATGATTTTTCATTGACTGCACAACTTTAACCTCCACTGATCTTACCTTTTTGAGAAGCACAAATTTACTTGAGCTTTGAGGAGCAAGAGCTGATCTCTCCAAGCCTTAGCAAACCATATTTGAATTACTTGTAATGATAGATAAGAAGAAGTAATAAGCTTTGTTGTATTTTGGATTAACTGTAAGTTTGGTAAGACGTAGGTCTAGACCTTTCCTTAGCATGGGTACCTGACCACCACATCCATGTCTCAGCCTGTGGCCTTGGCCATGTCGGCTGGGAAAGCTGAGCTCTCATGCTGGATAATTTATGGATTCACACAGGCTGTCAAAAGAGTTAAAGGAAGCGAAAGATGTAGAGGAAGGGTGGCTATTTACAGAATGGAGGTATGTGGCGGAGCACTGCTGTTTTCCTTGCTGTGCGTGCGTGCATGCGTGAGTGAGTGAGCGTGTGTGTGTGTGTGTGGGGGGGGGGGGGGGGGGGGGGGGGGGGGGGGGGGGGGGGGGGGGGGGGGGGGGGCTGAGAGTATGGATTCTCCCGTCAAAGCTTGTGAATCTGAAGGCATGATAACAGAGATGCTTATACAAACTGCTATATGTGTTTACTTAGTTCATCCATTGGGTGGTGATGTCTGAGGCCCCAAGGGAGGTCAGGACAGGGGTGTGTGTGTGTGTGTGTATGTGTGTGTGTGTGTTTTGTGCTGTGAGAAATGTTGATGTCTGACCTTTGTGCTTTTTGCGTATAGATGATTGACCTGAAAGACCTGTGTGCTGGCTTGAGACACACACACACACACACACACACACAACATGCCTCTTTTCCAAAGCAAGATGACAGCAGTTTGAGTATGCACATGTACTGAAGTCAAAGATCTACGATTTTTTTTTATCAACACAAAAGGTTTATTTCTCTCAAACGTTGTTCACAAATCTGTCTAATCAGCATCTTGATATGCCACACCTGTGAGGTGGACGGATTATCTTGACGTGCTCACTCACTTGGACGTGCTCACTCACAGATTTAGACCAATTTGTGAACAATATTTGAGAGAAATTAGCCTTTTGTGTACATGGAAAAAGTCTTAGATCTTTGAGTTTTGCTTCCTCTCCACCAGCAACATATTTAAGGTTAATGCAATCTGAGCTTATTTTGCATTGTAGACTAGTAAGGACATGACCAGTGGAGAAATCTGTCTGTGTGGCGATACAGCATGTCTATATTTCATAACTGTTATTTAAAACAATTTTAAGGTAGATTTGTCCTTCACTCAGTCTTTTTTTGTTGGTATTAATGGACTAAGTGAGAGGTAGATTCAAGTGAGACAACTTCTTGAGAAAATATCTATGATATGATATGATATGATATGATATTCATGCAGCACTCGTCCCTCCTGCCTCTTTCTCTTTCTCCTCATCTTTTTCCTGCTCTGCTGCTGCGATTGCCTGTCTCTTCGTGGCCCGATGCCCAGCCACCACTGGGTAGCATTCCTCACTCGAGCCTGCGGGAAGAGAGCGATGGGAGGAGGGGGAGGGAAGGGGAGAAGGACAAATGGAAGGAAAGAGAGAAAGAACCACAGCGGGTCTCCTTATATAGAGTGTGATGTTATAGATCTGTGACCTCGCTGAGGGGCCGAGAAGCAATTTCTTCTCCAAATTGTTTGTCACTTTCAAGTTTTTTTCAAAGAGCCCACTGCTCATAAACCTTCATTTTTCTGTTTATAGTCCTGTCCACTCACTTTTTAACACTCTCACTCGGGCCACAAGATACCCGTACAGTTTGACCACGCAGGGGTCTACTAAAATACACATAGCATTCAAACACACACGGACTCGCTTTCTTGTTTTTCACAGTGGGAATGAAATACCATATCTCGAAGGTGAGTTATGATGCCTGCACCGCTGCTGAGGTGCAAAAGTAAAATATTTGCTGGGAAAGCAAAATGGACTCCACCCTGCCCTTAAGCTCTTATTTCTTCTGAGCACTTCAGTTCATGGGTGTGCGTATGTGAGGCTTGAAGAAACATGTGGCCAATACAGAGGATTTTGTGAGAATGTGTTTGTGTGTGGCATGCCCGCTGGGAAGTGCTGGCAGATGTAGCTGTCAGACTGTTGGTACACAGGGACGGATAAAGTTTGGCTCATGCTGCGACTTAAGCCACACTTGAACACAAGAGCCACGCATTCAGTCCTTTCTCTTTTATTCTCTCTCATTTTGTATCCTCTCTCTCTCTTTCTCTCTGCAGTTGTGTATGAATCTCCGTCTACAGTATCTCGGTTCCTCTTAGCATCCCTCTAGTCAACACACTCCAATCAGATGTTTTAATTACACGAATAGTGGCCTTGTTGATTACATCTGTTTTTGAAATGTCATTTACAGATTTAAAATAACAGCTCATGGGGAGTAGCGGTGTAATGCATTACTTTGTAATGTCTTCATGCAGTGATTGCCAAGCCAAGGGCTACCAGTACTTTTAGTTACCAGTGGGTACGTGGGCAGAAAAAAACTAAAAATACAAACTATGTCTCAAAAATATATCCACATACTACGTGTTAAGGATAAATACGATTGGCTGTCATCAGCCAATCCATTGTCCTATCAGTCATACCAAGCGATTGAAAGTGTGTAAAAACTAGATAACAAGTGAGCAAAGAAGCTCAAGAATTGAAACATCTAGCTTCTGCCACTCCAAGATGCAGTTATATGAATCTACTAACAAAACATTCAAGACAACACTTCCATTGTATGCAGGAAATATTGTATCAATATCCAATTGTGCATATTTCACATTCATTCTAGCATCTTTTTGGTACTCAGCAACTATACTACACATCCAATTCCAATACTATCTGATTAGATGGGAATACAACATTCTAAAACATTCTTTTAATGTAATTAGTTTGGGTTTGTGTCGATCTCACATTGTGATACCACTTTTGCTAAATATGAAGCTATTGCCAGCAGCTGGTTAGCTTAGCTTAGCACAAAGACTGGAAATGGGAAAAACACTGTCGAAATGAAACAAAATCCACTTACAAGCACCTCTAAAGCTCACTTATTAACACACTGATCAAAATGAGACATATAATTATTTGAAAATTGTTTAATTTAGTTAGTTTAGGCATATTTTGGATTTTGTACACTTCTATATTTTGTTCGTATTCGATACTTCAGTCAAAAGCATCTGTAGGTAATGCTCCACTCAAATACAGAAAGAGACACAAGCTGTTTTCCTGCAGCTTGTGTTTGGAGTGAGTGAAAAGACTAAGTGATGACATCTTGAACTGAAGATTAAAAAAAACCCTATTCCAGCCTCCCTCTGCTTGGTTGCACTCGTGACCAAAAAACCCTGCAACTGTCCCAGTTGAGCTGTTCAGTGGAAGACTGTGGTTTTACTGAGCAGTTCCAATCCATGCCTCTCAGCTTTAATGAAGGAGGATAACGTAGGAAATTGAGGAACTGAAAACAAAAAGCAAGGCTTCAGTTTGTGAATGCATGTTGAAAAAATAACCATGTGCTTGTAATAAATTGCAGGACGGGTCCATTTGATCCACCAAGAATGAACATAGAACCACTTATCATCTTAACTGTTTGAGATTTCTGTCCAGCTTCTCTTTGGCAGCCCGTTTAGAGGCTCATGTCCAACAGCAGCTATCAGTCGGATGGAAGCCGAGTCCAGTAGGAGATCATCCGTTGGCTACTCACAAGCCTTATGAAACACTGCAATCTAACCAAAGATATCTGGAAGTATTTACAAAGTAGTATAATTAGATCAGTGGCTTTAGGCTGCAGTGGAAAAATCTTCACAGCATCATGTAATGAGAGAGAAAGAGAAGAAGAAATGGCTGGACGAGCGCTCGCAAAACAGGGGCACGCACACAGTACACCATAACCAGCTAATACTACACATCTTAGAATAATTAGAGATTGGAAAGGCATTTTTATATTCCCATTGGTGTATTTCTCCTCCAGCAAATGATTCATTTAGAGTTCAGGAATGTGTGTTCACTGTTTAGTCTTCTGCTTCCCTGGGTTGTAACCCCTGACCCGTCCACATCGCCAGATCACCTCTAAAAACCATCAAACATCTGCTTATCTAAACTGTAGAGCATACAAGTACCAGGACCAGCCTCTTCACATTCAAACTCCATCCATCCTTCGGAAGCCAAACTCCACAAACAGGAGACTAATTTTTTTTCGTCAGCAAAGACTCAAACAGACTGGACAGGCATTTCCTGTGGGTGGGACCTGAGAGCAGAGACATTCTTGGCCAAGGCACCTCCACTTCCTGTCTCTGTTAACACCACACTGAAAGACATACACTGTCTGGACCTGCTCTTACTTGACACTTTTATCCACAGTGTGTGAAGCAGGAGATTTAGTTTTAATTCCAAGATTACTAATGTTGCATGTAAACAAGAGTTAACAGGGTCTTAGTGCCTAGATAATGGAGGGAACAAAACAATCCTGTGCCCCTTTTGCTATTAACTGAGACAAAGAAGTTCTAGGAGAAGAGATCAGATCCAGATATTGTACATACAAGCATATGAAAAGAATAGATGAAAGAGTAGTAGTGACTTTAAAACGCAGAAATCACTCCTGCGTTACCTTATGCCTTTACCACCTGTATACAAACTGTCTGGAGTTTATAATGAATACATGCAGCTGTGGGAAAAGTTTAATATGACTCCAGAAAACATGATCAAACTTGCATCTGGTTGTGTTTGCACTGTTTTGAGTATTCACACTAAAGTCAACCCATATTAGTAGCTCATATTCCTAAACCCCATGTTTCTCTCTGTATTTGCGCTCTCTTGTCCTTTTCTCAGCTGCATTCACAGCTAGAAAGCTGAATGTTTCAAAACTTCAAATGTCAGGTGTGTGTACAGTGGGGCTCAAAAGTTTGGGCAGGTAAAAAAATTGTATTAATGATCATAAAGAAGCCAAGAAAAGATGAAAAAATCTCCAAAAGGCATACAATGACAGATTAGACATTTGTGTTATATGTCACAAAAAGTTAGATTTTATTTCCATCATTTACACTTTCAAAATTACAGAAAACAAAAAAATGGTGTATGCAAAAGTTTGGGCACCCTGCAGAGTTAATACCTTGTACCCCCCCTTGGCAAGTATCACAGCTTGGAAACGCTTCTTTTAGCCAGCCAAGAGTCTTTTGATTCTTGTTTGAGGTATCTTTGCCCATTCTTCCTTCCAAAAGTCTTCCAGTTCTTTCAGATTTCTGGGCTGTCTGTCACGCACTGCTCTTTTAAGGTCTATCCATAGATTTTCAATTATGTTGAGGTCAGGAGATTGTGAAGGCCATGGCAAAACCTTCAGTTTACGCCTCTTGATGTGTGGTGAGGACGTAGAAGAGGTTTTCTTCTGATGTACAAGTATCTCTTTATAGTGGAACGCTGTACCATAACTCCAGTGTCTGCCAGGTCCTTCTGGATGGATCGTGCAGTCCAACGTGGGTTTGGACTTGCTTTTCTCACAATCCTGGGAGCTGTTCTGTCGATTTTTCTTGGTCTTCCATATCTTGCTTTAACTGCAACTGTTCCTATTGACAGCCATTTTTTAATTACATTCCGAACAGAGGATATTGGCATCTGAAAACGCTTTTCTTTTCTTATAGCCTTCTCCTGCTTTGTGAGTGTCAACTATTTTCAGTTTCAGTTTTGTGGACAACTGCTTAGAAGAAGCCATGGGGCTGATTGCTGGGGTAAGGTCAGATGACTCTGGGTATTTAAAACCTTAAGATTGACATCACCTGGTCTTTCCAGACAATGATTGAGAACAATCCATGACACTGTCAGGTCTCAGCTTTCCAAAGAGGGCGGTGCATGCTATAAACTCTGCAGGGTGCCCAAACTTTTGCAGACGCGATTTTTTGGTTTTCTGTTACTATGAAAGTGTAAATTATGGAAATAAAATCTAACTTTTTGTGACATATTATACAAATGTCTAATCTGCCTTTGAAGCCTTTGGGAGATTTTTCCATCTTTTCTTGGCTTCTTTATGCACGTAAATACAAATTTTTACCTGGGGTGCCAGAACTTTCCAGCCCCACTGTATATGTAGGTCTATGTGCACTGTGGGGTGTTTGAATAGGTGTGACAATTAATTCGTTTCCTCCCAGGGGTCAACAGCTGCACCAAAAGTGTTGGTATTCGACAGCTGGAGTATTTTAGAGAAGGAATGTGGGGGTTTAGTGTGTGTTTATGTTATAGGGGGTCCTTATAAATCCATATACATCAGTTAAATATAGTGAGATGCCATTGATGGAGAAGTATCAGATCATATATAAATAAATGTACACCAAAGATGCACAAAAGCCATAAAATGTCATCTGTTTTCCTCAAACAATGGAATTTAAAGAGGTTAGAGAAGAAAAATACAGTTGCCAATAGCTACATTAGGTACTATAAATTGAAACTACACCATTAGAATGTGACTGTCAAATGTGAATGTAAATTGGAGTTTTATACATTTTTACTTCTGTGCCTGGGTTTTTTGGCAGCACATTGAAGACTATGAAATGTGGTTAGTGCTGTGTGTCAATGCTGCCATCTAGAGTCTAATTGTAAACAAGACAACACACTCCTCACAAGTCTAATAAAAACTTTCAACACATTAACTCAACTCATGTTCAGAACTGTCCAAACGGTGATTAACAACCAAACAAATCGTGAGCGTGATTAAAGAGAAAAGGCTCCGCCACCCATCCACTTTGGTCCTTGACACAAGATTTTGATTCTCTTCACAGACGTGTGAGCTGTGGTTTGGCAGGGTCCAGTTTAGCAGTGCCAATTCATCAGGAAGGTTGCTTACTATTTTTTCTTACAGAGGGAATAGAGAAGTTCAATCTGCTCAGCATATCCGAACCCTGGCCTGTGGGGAAAGGAAATAACAGCCATGTTAAAACTGCCCCTGCCTCATAAGGACATCCATCAATTATTGAAAACATAACTCACTCTTCTCCATTATACTCCTATTTTGTAATTAAATTAAGATATCCAATGTAAAGACCATATCTAACCATTGTAAACAAACAAACCCCTCGTCTGTGCCGTTATCTCACCGTCCTGGTGTCTCCAGTATCAGAGGGATGTTGTCCAGTCTGGGCTCATTGACAATGTCTTGGAAAGCAGAGATTCCGATGTGACCTTTACCAATGTCTTCATGGCGATCGAGGTGGCAGCCTAGTTTACCTGCAAAAAAGGAAAATGAAAAGTCCGAAAGCACAGTAAGAGCTTACAAAGCAGAGTTGAATTCCTAACCGTCAATGTTTGTCCAACTCAATGAACTCATCTATCTTATGTCTATGTATGTATGTATGTATGTATGTATGTATGTATGTATGTATGTATGTATGTATGTATGTATGTATGTATGTGATACAGTATTTGTGTGAGAAAGTCCTGGCTGTACCTTTGGAGTCATTGAGATGGACGGCTTTAAGATAGTGGAGCCCCACTTCCTGATCAAACTCATCAAGCATGGCCTTCACTCCTCCCTCTACAGCCACATCATATCCTACCAAGACATGAAACAACACTTAAGCATTATTATTTGTTTAAGGTTTAGATAAGCTTAAATATAAAGCAGATTATAGGTTTATACCGTGAAACATTTTTTAATTTCCCCTTGATTTTGTGGGACAAAGAGATCAACGTCAGCTTTCACTCACCTGCTGCGTAGGCATGGCAGGTATCCAGACACACTCCTACTCTGGTCTGGTCTCTCACTTTGTCTATGATGCTCTTTAGCTCAGAGAACTTTCCACCCACCGTACTGCCCTGACCACTCATGTTCTCCAACACTGACCAATTGGGAGGCAAAAGAAAAGAAAGAGGTGTCAGTACAACACACACACACACACATTCAACTCAAATACTTCCCCCAAACTGCTACAACACCTGATACACATCCAAAATTGGGTTTAGCTGACATTGTTCATTCCTAAAGCACAGCCTGGGGCCAGTTGTGCTACTGCCTCACTGTTTTGCAGGCACTCTACTGCAGTGTATTCTTGTCACACAAGTGGCATTTGGGGTGTGCAAGTCAAAAGGACTGTGGTCATTGTTATGAATCACAAATAATGCAAAACCGGTGTCAAGCTTGCAGTCAGTTCTCAATATTGTAAGTTGCGTATTAGTCTGATGTCAAATGGTTTTGTATGACACGGTGACGGGCCTAATATTTTTTGATAATTGTCTTGTGGTAGTGAAATATAAATGGGTTCAATAACATTATAAAGTCCAATTTTCAAATACTCAAAGCATTGTCTTGCAGTTAGTTCCTATTTCAGTGACGCTCATAATGTTCTCTGCTTGACAACAGATGCAGATAAAAATCACTAGGGCTCGTTAGGGCTGTAGTTTGTTACCCTGGAAATCCAGAGTTCTTGCTAAAGCACAATTTGAATTCTCTCAGTGAGTTACTTTGGCATTGAGTCAAGCTGCTCATTAACTATGCCCTTGTAGCCGAGCTGCACCAATCACATCAGAGTATCTGATATAGGCGGCCTAGAGGCGAGCTAAACAGATGACGATAGTTTAATCTACCAGTTAGCTACACTGGTAGCTAAGCATATGGAGCTCTGGATACGTCAGCCTGTGTGTTGTTCTGATTGGCCGTAGTGTTATCCAATAGCATGCAGTGAGATTTTTTAATGCACGCTTGGTGCCGCCCCTTGAGATGGCCAAGTTTCATTACTCAATTGCAGACCCTTAATCTTTTAGATTTGGGTCTGGATATCCAGGCTAGTATTTCGTAGTGTTACAAGGCAAATTCTTCCTTAACTGTCAGTGGGTCAGTGTTGGTGAGGTTCTCTACTGTTGATCTTTGCTAAAGCAGTTTTCATGCGTTTAGCATATGTCATTGTGGATTTCTGACTTATTTCCCTCGCTAAGTGACCCTTTTGCAGTTTTTGTAGTTGATGCACTAGCCCCAGGGACTTTCTGGCCTCATTATCTTGAAGTTCCTGTCTTTCTTGGAAAATAAGTTTTTATAAAAGTTACTATAAGACCTTTTTTAAAGCTGACACACACTGCTACTTCAACTGAATAGCCTTGTTGGGAGTATGTGCCTCTGTAATAATGGTTTATAGTAGTTTATCCATGAATTTCAAAAGGCATCAATCTCAAACAAAGCAAAATGGTATTTAAAAAAAAGTCTAAAAAATATCACCAAAAAAAAGCTTATTTTGTTTAGCCCCTGTACCTGTAACCACAGCAGGTGTTTGCTGGTGAGCATGATTAATAGATCCTGCTATCTTCTCCACACACTGCTCAGTGGTGATGGAGCCCAGGGAAGAACCAGGGTGGAAGTTGTAGAGGTTGAGGCCCAGGAGGCTGCAGCGGCTGAGCTCGTCCACCAGCAGGGCCTGGCTCTTCTCAAACACATCTGGGTACAACATGGTGCACAAAACAGAAGACGTTGTCAAAGAAAAGTGGAGACACGGTTGAAAAGATAAAATAACCAAACAAAAAAAGACCAGGTAACTGATTTAGTTTGAGGGCGCAGGGGATGGTTTGAAACATCCACCGGTTTCTGACAAACCCTCTTTAGGAGATCCACAGTTCATCAGGTAGGACCCATGAGGCAGGATGTGAGCTGGGTCATACTCCTGTAGAGAACATTGCTCCCGAAACTTGGCTGCAGCTGTGTGGTCCAGTGCAGGCCTCTTCCATGACCGTTGGGAGCCCAGAAACAGAGCGAAACTGCTGCCACCCATCTCTGTGCAGGACCCCACTGCTTTCCATATCCCACCTGGTGACAAAGACACAGCACAAGACATATTGAGAGCGTGCATATCTGTATTTTAATTACTCAAGGAGAGTTAAATAAGATCGCATTACCTTGAATTCCAACATGAGCTCCAATGTATTTGTTATTACAGCGGTTCTTTCTCCTCCCGTCTCCTCTCTCCTCAACCTCCATCTCCTTGCCCTCTCTCTGCTTTTCTCCTCCCAAAGCCTCCTCGGATCTCCTTTTCCTTGCTCTTCGCTTTTTCGGACCCATGCTATCAACAGATAGTTTGGAGCGGCGCTAATGAATATGCAAAATTCCAAAAATTGCTCTTATGACTTTTGTGGCAAACTTAAAGTTTGCATTTGAGAGGGATGTTAACCTACGAAGCATGAACAGTGGCGATAAGCTTGACTGTCAAAAGTTTATGGAGGTCAAAATGCATCTTTTATGCATCCATCCCAGCCAGCCAGTCAGAGGGCTTCCACGCAGCTGCCACAGGCTGGCCATTGGAGACGCTTCATGCTGAGCAGCAAAATGGCCGCCCGTCAACCGACTGACTACACAGCGCTTTGAAATTTAAATTCTTCTGCACATTAGCTAGGGTTTACACTATTACAGTGTTAGTACTTATTTACAACCAGTAGCTTATTGCGTGTGTATTTTCTTCATCTGCCACTTACTTGACTGTTCGCTCAGGCGTCGCTGTTCTTGTAGCCTCGACGAATGCCTCAAAAAGCTAAAAAAAATCGCACTAAAGCACTTTAGCTAAGCTAGTTAGCACGCTAGCATTTCTTCATATGTGATTCCAGAGGTGAGTAACGTTTGCTGGAGATGTTATAACCATTTATCAGCGTTGTAACATGTCATCATTTGTATGCATGCAAAATAACTGCAATGTATTTGTTATTGAAATGTCATTCTACTGCGCTTGCTAGCTAACTCTGTTAGCCTGGCTACTTGTAGCTTCTGTCAGTAGTTAGCTAGCTAGGTAACTTAGCTTACTTAACGTTAGGTACGCTAGTAACGTTCGGTAGCATTAGCTAGCACTGCTGGTTGTGGATTAGCAGTGGTAGATATCTGCCTCAATGCTTGGGCTGTACACAGAACAGAGTAGTTAACGTTACCTAGCTTACGTTGGTTGAAAGCTGGTTGATCTCGCTAACAGTAACTTAGTAACATAATCTGCGCGCTGTTTATATTATAAAGCATGAGCCAAACCACACCTTAATATTAGCCATCGACGACATATATTACCAGCAGCTGCTGTTAAAGTTGTCGTCATATAATTAACGTTACAGGAATGAAGGTGGTTGGATATATAGCTACGCTAACCCGGTTATGCACGGTCCAGTTTAAGCGACTTTAATCACCTGTGTGTCTTCCATTTTTAGCATAAGAAAGCTCAGATCTTCTAACTTATTTAGCTAGTTAATGTTGTAGCAAAATGTGGATGAGCTTGTGATAACGTCGAGAGGACAACACATGCATGGTAACGTTAGCTGGTGTACTTTACATCCGTGATTTGAGGAGCTGAGTGTAGATCTGACAGCGTGTAATAACATAAACAGGTCTGGCTTTCTGATGCACCAGGCCTGAGATCAGAAATGCTTCAGGAAGGATGTCGGGTTCGTTGTCTGTGAATCAAGAAATCCTGCCTGCTGGAACTGTTATGGCACTGAGCAAAAACGAAACCAACTAAAAACAGATACCGTCAGGGCCTAGCAATTCAGTAAGTTTATGCATTTAAACCGTCTGTTTTCTTCTAGGTTTTTCAACATTGTAATGAGTTTGGATATCCTGTGGAATTTCGGTTAATGCAATATTATAATATACTGATGTGTTAAATGTGTGCTTCCTTGCTACAGTACAGAGTACACAGTAGAGTAACAACATTTTCTAAGTGTATTATTGTTAAAGTAAAATTATCAGTGAATCATGCTTTTATCGTTTTGGTCATCATATATACAGTATTAATGGTTTTCTTCAGAAAACAATCAAATAATAATTTTCTGTGACGTATGGCTGGGCAATATATGGATATTTAATCATGAAATGATGCTAGATATCGTCTTAGATTTTGAATATCAAGATATGGTACAAGTGTTGTCTATTTCAGTAAAGTGATGTAATTTTACCACACTGTTCTTGTTGTTATATTATTTGCTCTTACCAACTTAGTCATTATATCCATACTATTGATGATTATTTATCAAAACAATGCACCATTATTTAACCCTCTAATATTGTTTTAATACTGATATAGAGATATTTAGTAAAATATATTGAGTTTCTGCATATTGCCCAGCCCTACTATAAAGCATCATCTAATTCTAAAATAGCACTACAGTTTATCAATATTTATTCATGTTAAGGTATCTAATCATCAATATTTTGTTAGTTGAATTTGTCTATGTCAGCCTGCTCCACATTCTTATGTTGGACATCGTAATGAAAATGCAGTATTTGGTGTTATAGTTTTGCATGTTTCTTGTCTCACAGCTGTTACAGAGCCTTAATCTGAAAGATTTGCTCACACCCCATTTTATAAAACTTCAGCTGGTCACTTGTAATGGTTTCCATAGCTATGGACAGACTCAGTCAGTCTGCTGACGCAATTAGTTGGCTGACTAAATCAAGCTCTTTGTAAAACGTCTAAATTGGTTAAAACTAGGGCTGGGCAATAAACTGGTTTTGTGAAATGAGACTAGATAACGTATGCCATAGGTGTTGTCTTCCTGCTTTTAAAGACTTCATTACAGTTACGTGATCAGCTTACGGTATTTTGCATGCATATCATAGGGAGAATTGCTTGTTTGTTGTCCAGCAGTATTCTTAGCTCTAGCACCTGATGGCTGCTTTATCCAATCAAGTATGCAGTCCATTGTCGCTTACACACATGGATGGAGGCTCACGTGGCCATGAGCCACAGTGCCACTGTTATGTTGTCTTTTTCCCTTGATTCTTGCTGCAGTCATCATTAACTATTGGTCAGTGTTTTTAGAGCAGTGATTTGCTTTATAGTTAAAAGCCACTGGCTATACAAAGGAGGCACTCAGTGATTTTAAAATGGTGACTGTGTGACTACATTTCTGGATACTTTTCTTTTTCCTCTAGAAGAAAGGAGTATCTGGACAGGAGCAGTAGTTCATGGAAGACAAGAAAAGGAAAAAAGACGACAAAAGGAAAAGGGAAGCCTCTCAGAAGGTGAGCATATTTAAAGTTACTTGCAAGCTCCTTCATATGGGTTGGACACCATTCAACAACAGCTCTGTGTTCAACAGCAGTTTGAGCTTTTAAAACAGCCTTAAATGTTCTTATAAACCTCCTATTTCTGTTTATTTGTGGTTGTAATTTTTGGGGTGAGTTAGGAATACACTGTAATTTAAACCTCTATTTCGGACCGTTTTACATAAAAATATTGTGATTCCATTACACTCACAAATTAACTTATCTTGGATATACCATGTGCATAATTAAACCCTGATGTGCTTATGAACTTTTAAAAACTTAACATAACTTGACTAACATCAGGCATACACCAACAACACTTATGTGTATGTGTGTGTGTGTGGGGGGGGGTTTCAAGTCAAAAATAAAAGTAACGTTACTAGAAAACGAGTGTAGTTTTTTATTTTTAGCATCTATAACAACTACGGTCAAAAACATTGTGCCAAAATATGAACAGTAACGTTGCTGTCAATGGGCTTATTTGCTAGTGGTAGCTACCGACTGTTACCTTGAAACCATCCAGAAAATAGACGGTACAGGAGGGAGGTTACCTGAAACCGTTGATTTAACATCACCGCTCATTTTACACATAGTGTAACAACAAAACGCTGAGTGAAGTAGATAAGACGGCTATGCCGAGTTGTGTAATTACGACTTTATGACTTTTCATAAACTGCTAATGGAGCGGCGGTGTACTTAGTGGAAATCCTGTTGTGCATCTGCCCTATTTCTGATACCATGGCTACAGAAATTTTACCGTGGCGGGCCGCTATCAACAAAGAAGAAACACTGGATCTCATTCACATCCCTACTAACTGATTTTTGGACCTCCACCCCATACAGTAAAACTGCACATTTTAGAGTGGCCTTTTATTGCGGCCAGTCTAAGGCACACCTGTGCAATAATCATGCTGTCTCATCAGCATCTTGATATGCCACAACTGTGAGGTGGATGAATTATTGTGGCAAGGGAGAAGTCCTCACTAACACAGATTTGGACAGAGTTTTGTGTGCATAGTAAAAGTCTTAGATATTTGAGTTTAGCTCATGAAAAATGAGGGGGGGGGGCTGTGCTTGTTAAAAGAATGATTTCATAACTGTTTCTTCTCATCATTTTAGGTCTCAGAACCAAAAAACAAAGGTAAGAAGCACATTGATAAATGTGTGTATGTTCTTTTTCTGTCTTTTTACATTTATCTTTTATTTTTAAGTTGTAATGTTATTACTAATTGTCTTATGTTATATTTGCATGTTGCAGTTTAAAAAAAAAAAAGTCTAAGATAAATGCAAAACATCTGTATCAGGGAATTCTTTTTTAGCATCTTACCCTCTGATCTGATTCATACCAAAATATAGTTAGTGCTTACATTTACAGAAAACGAATTGCGTGCTGTTCTCATTATTTAACCAAGATGTACTTAGATTATGATTAATTTCATCCCCTCCGTTTTTCTCCCTGCCTTGCTCATCATGCAGTGCCAGACTTGACCAAGCCGGCATCTTCCCAGTCTCCTGTCAATCAGAGCAGCTCTGCCTCCCCCAGCCCTGGACCCACCCCCTCTGCCTCCCCATCCCCAGCCACCTTGGGCCCTGGCAGTGCTGCCACCCCGTCACAGGGCGGCAACAATGCCAAGCGCCTGGTGGTGGCCAACGGACAGCCCACCTCCACCACCATTTCTTCCTCCACCGCTGGCGCCCTCAGTGCTTCCGGAAACGGCAGTACAAGTAGCGGAGGCGGTGCCCAGGCGCCTCAGCAGCAACCGCGCTACATGCCGAGAGAAGTGCCACCGCGATTCCGCTGCCAGCAGGACCATAAAGTGCTACTGAAGAGGGGTCAGCCACCATTGTCCTCCATGCTGCTGGGAGGAGGAGGGGATGGTCCCAATGCAAACATGGCTGCTGTCTCAGGTAAGTGTTAGAAATGATGTAGGCGACATTAAGAACTGATCCATTATATGTAAAAATTTTGAAAATTTATTTTTTCCCTTTGACCTCTAAAGTTTCTCTCTCGGGATTTGCTTTTTCAGATCCTAGTGCAGCTGCCTCCTCATTGACCCTCACCTCATCATCAGTTGCTGCTTCTACTACTACTTCTAATTATGCAAATTCCATGTGGGGGGCGAGCTCAGGCAGCCAGGCCTCCTCTCAGGGCAGGGAGAAGGTGATTGTTGATGGCAACGACCTGGAGGAATGGCCTAGCATCGCTGGCAGTGATGGAGTAGGAGCTTCTTTCACCGGGGCTGGAGGGGGCAGCAGCAACAACGGAATGCCTGTGAACAGCATCAGTGCCTCTGGCAACCAATCCTCACCCACTTCCTCGTTCTCTTTGCCCAATGAATGTATGCAGTCGTCCAACGGTGTGGCGTGGGGGATGGCTACCTCCCAGGGTCATCTTGGAGGAGGGAATGCGGTAGCTGCAGCTGGGCCTCTGCTACAACAGCCCTCCTCACTTTCCAAAGCCTCCGCTGTGCCAGGGAGCCATGACGCCAGTGGCCCCGTGGAAGGCAGCAGTGGGATTCCAGGTGCCAACTTCAATCCAAATGCCAACCCTTCGGCCTGGCCTGCCCTGGTGCAGCAGGATGGGTCCGCTAGTGCAGGGGAAGGAGGTCCATCCTCCTTCCATCCCCAGTCTGCCAACAACTCCGCTTCCCTGGGGCTGGGAGGCGCGGCAGTCGGGGTACTGGGGGGTCACCCACCTTTATCTGTGAATCAATCAAGCACCCATCAGCGACAACTTCACCAAATGCAATCACGAGACAGAGAGATGGGAGGGGGGAAATGGGACAACGAATCAGCGGGACCAAAAATCGCAGGGGGGGAAGGAATTGGGGGAGGAATGGACCGTGGTGTTGGAGGAGGTGAGATGAGTGTGGGAGACCACAGCCTCACCTCCTCATGGAGAGGCCAGTCTTCTTACCCTGCAGCTAACTCCAAAACGGGTGCCTCAAGAACTGATGGATGGGAGGGTGGAGCAGGTGGCACAGGGGGATTTGGAGCTGCTGAAGGAGATAATGGGACATCTGGTTGGGGGTATCCAAGTTCCACTACTGGGGTTAATGCTTGGGGCAGTGCTGGAACTGGGGCAAACAGTAGTCAAACCTCTGGGGTATCTCAGGGAGGGTGGGGGTCATCAGGAGTAGGAGGGGAGAGAGGGGTTTCCGGTGTTGACTGGGGTGGGAGCTCTACCAGTACTGGTGGAGCTAATCCAGGAGGTGATGGAATTGGTGGAGCTTGCAGCAGTAACAGCAGCAGTAGTGGGGGCAGCACAGCTGGCAACCCCCCTGCCACCTCCTCCTCTTCCTCAACAGCCACAACTACGACCAGAGCTTGGGACAATCAAAAGGGGGAGAGTGAAACAGGGGAATGGGGTGGGGGAGTAGACAGACAGGGAGCACAGGGAGGATCCTCATCCAGTGGTGGAAATTCCAGAAATGGGAGCAGATCTAACAGTAGTCACAGTCGTCCTCCTCCTCGCTCTGCACCTAATGCTGAAGCTGCCTTACAGAACCTGCTTAGCCGGACTGATTTGGACCCTCGGGTCCTGTCCAACACAGGCTGGGGCCAAACACAGATCCGACAAAACACAACCTGGGAATTTGAAGAACACGGAGGACAGATTAAAGGGGGGTCATCCTCAACTACATTGAAACATGCATCTTCTCTTGGTGGTTCTTCTCAGTATTCTGGAGGACCTAGAACTCTAATGACTGATTCTATGGGTCCAGGGGTCAATCCTTCCCTGGCTCCATCTGCTGGGTCCCCCGGAGAGGGCTGGGAAAGCAGCAGCAACAGTAGCAGTAGCGGGGCCTCTCTATCTGGGAGAGCCCCACCACTGTCAGGCCCCAACATGAGGAATCTTGGCGTTTCACAATCTGGGCCAGTGAACACAACGGGACCTGGTATAGGTTCAGGGGCAATGCCAGGGCATAGCCAGCAGGGGAAGGCTACAAGCTGGGGTGGAGGAGGGATTGGGGCTGGGGATGGTCAGCAGGCCAAGGGCTGGGGTAATGAGGAATGGAGAGACGGTAGTAGAGGTGGAAATGGAGGAGGATGGGATGATCTTGGGCAACAGGGAGACTCAGTGAGCGGAGGCTGGGTAGGAAATAAGGAGGAGAAAGGGACAGGGGGGTGGAAAGAAATGGGAGGGAATGGAGGAGGGAGTGGCTGGGGATCAGGACAAAAGGCTGGGGCAGGTAGGGATTGGGGAGAGCAACAATCTAAATCAAATAGTGGAGGAGGGGGATGGGAGAATGAGAGGAAGAATGGAGGAGGAAACTCAGGTGGGGAATCAGGTGCGGGTAGTTGGGGGAGCTGGGATGATGGTGCTCCTCGGAGAACGTGGGGAGCAGGGGGCACAGGGGGAGGAGGGAGTGGAGGAGGGGGGGTGGGTGTTGCTGGGGGCATGGGGTCCAAACCCCATCAAAGTTGGAGTGGAGGAAACAAACTGCACCAGATGCCAAACAGCCAGCCGGGCACCATCACAGGCCCACCGGCACAACTGCAACAATCTCAGCCCCGCAATCAGCATCCACAGCGACAGCAAGCATTGGACCAAGGGGCTATGCAAGGGGGCGGGGGGAGGAAACCTATCTCTCAAGCCCAGAATCAGAACCAAAGCTCAGGCTGGACCTCAGGGCCTGTCCCTGGTGGCTCCATAGGGGGTGGAAGTAGTTCTGAACCCAGCGGCTGGGAGGAACCCTCACCGCAGTCTATAAGCAGGAAAAACGAGATAGATGATGGAACATCAGCATGGGGAGACCCAACCCATTACAACTACAAGCCGGTCAACCTGTGGGATAAGAACAGCGCCCCTGCTGGGCAGCAGCCGCATGACCAGCCTCAGCCTCAGGCTCAACAACAGCAACCACAGGCACCTCCAATACCGCAGCAGTCTAGCAGGCAGGCGGCAGGGCTAGGAGGTAACCGAGACTTCAACACTGGCCATGGACCTGGAAAAACTTCAGCTATAGGTAAGACACAACAAACTGTGAACTTGACCATAGTACAAGGATTTTGACATTATCATAAAGAAATAAATTAGTTAATTTGAATTTAGTTTTTTATTCTTGAAGGGGAACTATTATTATTATTATTATTATTATTATTATTATTATTATTATTATTATAAAGCATTTTAAGTTCATACCAGGGCTGCACGAATAATCTAATTTCAATCGCGATGTCTCTCGTGATTACATAACCTTCAAAAAATTTGCAATTTGAGGAGACAATTAATTTAATTAGAATTTGAACTTTTATTTAATTTTCTAAAATATTAAGTTATTTAAAAAAGTAATGCACATTTTTGTTTATTTATTTCTTATGCTTGTTTGACTTTGCATTTTAAAGACAAAAATACACATTTCAAAATTGTATTAGCTTATTTTCTGTATTTTCCTTGATAATTAATTGAACTCATGAAACCATTATATCATAATTGCAGCATTGTCAATCGCAGTGTTACTTTTCCTCTAAATCATGCAGCCCTAGTTCACGCACGTATTTTGTGTTTCTACTAGAACGCATGTTCTCCTACTGCCCACGGTTGCACCTGATTTTACCCTTTGTATAAGAGTCTCTGTTGGAGCGCCTGTCTCTTTAAGCCCCCTCCTGAAAATGCCCAGTCCTCTGATTGGTCAGCTTTCTGTATCCACGCTCCTGTTATTGCTGTCTCCGTACAGTCGGTGGCTTCAACGGAATATACAGCAGGACTTTGTACCGTGCAAACACCAATAAAGGCTTTTAAACCCAATACTATCCAACCGGATGGGTTTCAGCAGTTATGTGAACATATTGGAAAGAAATTAACAACAGAAGATTACAGCTTCTCTGGTGTTACAAAGTCAGCTACAATGCTTGTGGCAATTAACACTGCAGTAACGTTAGTCCTAAAAAAAAAATGCTTCTGTACCCTGCCTGGTGCAGATGACCAATCATAGCAACCCAGTAGAAAAAAACGTTCAAAGAGGAGCATTCAGAACATTGTGAAATCTGACATTGAAAATAAGGAAAAGGCTGAATGTGTAACGGCATTTTTCCATTTAAAAGTAATCTGAAGGGTTTTTTCTGCATAGAGAAAGTTTTGGTGCCCCCCAAAGAGGTTTTAGCCAGCGGCAAAGGAAGCGACAATACGAGCGCCAATACATCTGATTTTCAGCAGCCGGTCTGCCTCTCATCCACAGTCACTACTGTACACATGCGACTGGCGCTGATGTGACTGGATCTGAATGCTCCGCTGTATAGCTCTAATGGTATCTCCGTTTACAGAGTCAGACTGTATCCAGACTCTCCCGGTGACCATGGTTCTCTGGGGACTGGCGGCACAGTGAAAACCGCTGCTGATTTTTTTTAAACATAAATTAGGCCATTTCTACCATATATTTGTGCCTAAAATGTATTAGAAATGAGGTCTGATGCTGACCCCAGATCCCCTTCTTCTTATGTAGCCCCATCCAAAGCCCATTCTGAGCAAGGAGAAACACTGATGTGTGATTTGGAGGTTGTTTCTAAATCAGCTGATACAGTTTGGCAGCTCAAGACAAATTTTCTTTACGGGCTCCCACAGAAGTTAAGAACTAAAAAATGCATTACTACAAATCCATTGGTTACAGGAAAGGTTGATCTGCTGTTTATAAATTAGCATGGAGGTTTAGAGTATCAAAACAAAAACTGCTGAGATAAAAAAAAAAAAAATTTCTTTCAATGAATATTCTCTGGGTAATACTGTGAGAGAAGATGCTTTGATTTTGATTTGCATTGTGGGTCAGTGCCAAGCCAACAACCTGTCAAAAAAGTACATGTGAGGGAGAGAGTAGCCATAGCCTTTTTTTGCTAACCCCCCCTGTAAACGTGCACAAACTGACATGAGTACGGAAAACAAAACACTACTCAGCCTGTGTGTGCAGAGTCTAGACATTGGACTTTAATTGAAGAGAAACAATTGTGTCCTTACATAAAGGGTCTCCATCACTTTGCTCCATCTTAACCTGTGTTGTCCATGTGTGTCTGCAGGTCCATCAGGTTGGAGTGGCGCTTCTCCAACTAGTCCTTCAGTAGACAATGGCACGGCAGCTTGGGGAAAGACTACTGATGCCCCTACTGGCTGGGGAGAGCCTGATGATGCTGGAGGGAAAACAACAGGCTGGGGAAACCCTTCTCCCATCCCCACCAAATCCGGTTTGAAAATCTAATAATGTGGTGAAAACATCTTGAAATGAATTTGAATCAAATCACATCTGGTATCAACTGGATGTTTGACAGCGGTGGGTAAATAAACTTGCGTGATGTCATGTGAACCGGATTTTTCGGTTGCCTAGGTTATATCACTCCACCGCTGCTGTAGCCTGTTTTACCAACTACAGGGAACAAAGTACAACTAGCAAATACTGTTGACTTGCGCTAGCTTAGCACCAGCGAACTCTGCAACTGGAAGGACTTGATGAAAGTGTTAAACTGTCTCCAATGATTAAAAAAAAACACACTGGCTAACTTGGAAATAGGGTCTTATGTCCAAAATTCTGAACCACCCCTTTTACCTAAATATGTTTGATGCATTGCATTTGTGACAATAGCATGCTTAATAACCCATTAGTAAAAAACAGAAATGGATTTGCATTTCAGATCTGTTAATTTCTTTTTCACAGTTTTTTCACACTCTTTTCTTCACCTACAGGTTCAAAGTCTATGCAAGATGGCTGGGGGGACAAAGAGGGCTCGGTGGCTGCCTCGCGTCACTCAAGCTGGGAGGAGGAGGAGGAGGGAGGCGGCGGTGGCGGCATGTGGAACAGCGCCGGCTCCCAGGGAAGCGGCTCGTCTTGGGGACAGGGAAGCAATGGGGGCTGGGGACAGAACCCCACTGGGAAAAAGCCCAGCAACAAGGTGGGTGGTGAAAATAAATCTTGATAAGGGAAAAGCATAAAAAAATGTAAGATACAACAACAACAACAACAACAAAGACACAACACTTTGGGTCTTGCAACCTTCATGTGTGTAAATAATTCTTAAAGGGATAATTCAGTTTTTAGAATTATGAAGTATAGTCCAATTAAGGCATGGATGTATTTTATGGCAATATTTAGCCACTATTCTATCTCATAGACACAAGATGAACTAGAAGTGGAAGGTAGCTGATTTTGTGAATTTGACCCACTCTTGGAAAAAAGGAAAAATATCTTCCACTGGTTTTGTATGGCAAGATTATTGTATTAAGTCTAACTTATAATTGATATGTTAAACCCCTTGTAGAACTGGTGAAATGATTGTCTGCCAACTTTGTTTTTGTCTCTAAGGGTCCATTGAAAGCTGGTGGGGGAGACTCGTGGATGAGCCCCATCAACAGACAGTTCTCCAGCATGGGGCTGCTGGTAAGACATAAAAATGTCATCGCCTTTTAGTGTTGTTGTGGCAGGGAAACATCAAAACCTTCCTTTTTACCAGATGCTTTGTTTTGTAGCCGCCAAGGCTATATTCATTAACAAAATAACAATAACTAGGTGGGAAAAACATTGACTGAAATAAAAATAAAAACAAGGTATTACAACATAGGATAACTAACTAAAATTGTAATGTCTGATTACAAAACTAACTAAAATAAAATTATCGATCAATTTCCTTAGTTTTCTTCTTTGTCAATGTTTTTCATAGAGCAAATAACGTTATATCTTTCAGAGATGACGTTTCCGACCATAGACCTGTAGTAGGGTGGTAAAATATGTGGAACATTTATTAAAGGGGAACTATGCACTTTTTTTTTTTTTAGCTTAATTTACCTTAACTGAACAGCTTCGGAGTCTTTGGAATTACTTTTTTTGTGTTGAATGGTGGTCATCTCGCTCCCCCTTGCGCCTGTAAGCGGAAAAAAACATCCTTGCGACTTTTGTCCGGCGAGTCACCGGCTTCAACGTCACGAAGGATCGCATGATATCACGTCTCGCAATGTAACAAATTGCTTCACAGCACAGACACAAGTAAACATCGGAGCTGCCAAATATCCATTATATTATAAGGTGTAGGGGGAGCTCTATAGAGAAACTATGAGCAAAACGCGAGAAAATAGAAAAGAAATGGCCAAAACTGCATAGCGTGCCTTTAAAGGGAAGAATTCCAGAAGCGCACACAGGGAGGCTATTCTAGCTTACCTTAACAAGGTAAAGAAGAACGCAAAGCCCCCTTAACCCGAAACAGAAGCTAACCTCGGTACAGGTTGTTTCTTTCATAGCGTGTTTAACATGATCATTTCCTCAAAAGATTGTTGCTAGCATTATTGTATGAAACCCAAAAACCTACGATGTGAAAGTATTGACACATCGTAGGTTTTTGGGTTTGGTACACGTCAAGTTTGCCACTTTGCACGAACCAAAGTTTAAAACACCTGTTGATGTGTGTCTTCTTTAGTCTATTGGCTATTTAGGTTTTTTCCTGGCACACGTCTTACACATTTTGCACTTACTGCTTTGTCTTGTGTAGATTGTTTACATATATGTGCTCATCATATGTACATTTTATGTGCTTGTGTTATTGTTGAATACATTGTGAATACATATTTCTAAAGTTGTATGTTTTTTGTTGAGTTATTATTACACAATACTGACCTTTTTGGATCTTGCCCCTGACAAATAACCCATATTACAAAAAGACTAAAACTAATAAAAACTAAACTAAAACTAAGCATTTTCAAAAAATTAAAACTTGACTAGCAAACCAGCTTTAAAAACTAAATAGAACTAAACAAATTTTTTTCCAAACAAATTAAAAATAAAAACTAATGAAAAATGCTAAACTATAATAACTTTGGTACCCACACACTTATTAGCTAAAATATGCGTTGATATGTGTTTGACAGGTTGGTTATTTCCACATGACAATGATGTTAATAATTATAATTTTGGCCTTTTCTGCCGGTCAGAATGATGATCCCAGTGGCCCAAACATTGACCTGGCTCCAGGTTCTCTCCAGGAGAAGAAGATGGATGTGGAGAAAAGAGGCATGGGAATGGGGATGAACGATTACAATGTAGACATGAGGAAGGGAGGAGGAAGAGGAGGAGGAGGAGGGGGGATGGCTTATCGTCCATCTGGTTCCAAAGAGGCAGCACCTGGGGATGCTGGGTCCTACTATGAAAAGGTAATGTCTCCCTGCCACCTTTTGGCCTTTTTCTTGTCTTTCTATGTCTTCTTTATGTCTAGATAACAGTTTGTCCTTTCCTATTATTCTTTATTTTCTCTTGTGATTCTACCTTTTCTTCCCGGTCTTCCCCATTCCTCCATGTCGCACTTCCCCTCCCCGCCCCCTCCTCCTTCACCACCACTCAAATTGGTCTTCCATTGGCTGTCACTGTGACAGACCTTACCTTTGACCAATCAGGATTGGTGCCTTGGGGAGGAGGGTCCTTGTTCTCTGTACTCACCACCCACTGTCTACAAGCCCCATTCCCTCTTCAACCACACTATCCCCTTTAGACAAGTAAGATAACTACGCCTCTTGTTTCTGTCCTACCATTTCTTACATTAGATTCTTGTAGTTTTAAATGTGTGTGAAAAATAATCACACAATTATACCCCCAAATTGTCCTGCTCCAGTTTGTTATGTTCTGTGTAATCTGTATGTTTTTCATGTATTTGTCTGCACTTTTATGGCCCCTCTAAGGTTTCATTTTCCATTTTCAATCACAGGGCAGTCACAGTATCTTTGGCAGTAGCGGAGGGATGGCTCAGTCAAGACACCAGCCAAATGTCCCACCCATAAACCAGTCCCCAGGGATACGAGCGCAAGTGCCTCATCAGTTCCTGTCACCTCAGGTACTAATGTTTTTGCTTTTATTCTGTGATCAGTATTCCCAGCTTCCCAGCTGTCTACATGTTTTTATTGTCTACACCTAGCATTGACACAGGAAGTATGTGGGTTGACTGTCAGTGTGTTATTCAGCGTTGGTTGTGAAGCAAGTCGTCTTCACAGTTTATTTTTGCTCCTTCTTAACCGTCAACTAGACATGTCCACCTCTACATTCATGCTTGTATGAGTCATTTCTATGACTCTTCTTGTTATGATAAGCTGGTAACCCCTATTTTGTAGGAAAATGCAATGTAGACATCTGCTTTTGACATTTATATCTTCATGCAAATTACATATATTCATTTATAAGATGAGATCTTGCAGTGAGGCCGGTGGGGAAACAGTTATTATATTCTGTAAATAGGCTCCAATGTGGGATCAACACACTCCATCAGATCATGCAAGGGGTTGATTTCGTACCTTAACTCGTCTTCGTGCTGTAAATCTTCTGACATAGTTTGCAATGGTCTGATTCTTGTGTATGAGCTTACACAATGTGCTCTGCTGGGAGTGTGCATTGTGTCTATTTGTCAGTGCGGCCCCTAGAGTGCAAAATCTCTCTTCAGGACAACATTTATTATGTTCCCCTGCTTACTTCTAAAGGATAAAAAGTGAAATGCATGTCTTTTTTTAGCAATTAAATCATTTCCATTCACTCACTTGAGTCAAGGCACTTATTCACAACAGTTAATGAGAACATAAAAGAGAATCATTGTTAATTGGGGAGAAGCATTAAGCTAATATAGTTGCTAGTGGTTACAGCACCAAAGCGTTTCTGTGGTAACAGGTGTGCCTTCCTGCCGTTGTGTCTGTCTCCAGGTGCAAGGCTCTGTGCTGAAGCAGATGCCCCCTCCCAGCGGGAGTGTGGGGGGGGTTGGCGGCGTGGGAGGAGTGGCTGGAGTCGGGGGAGGTGTGTTCCCTCCACAGCTGTCCCCACAGCACATCGCCATGCTGAGCAGCATCTATCCACCTCACATCCAGTTTCAGCTGGTAAGAAGCAGCACTATATATCTCTGACAGTTCCATCATAGATCTGCTGAGTCTGGACATCAATGGAGAAATGATGTGAACATTTCTCTGTCCTGCTCAGTTTGAACGTTTCTGCAAAAAATGTATGCAGGATAGAGACATTTTTCATACTTTTCACATTTGATTGCACATTGTAGAACAATTTGTTGTATATACAGTAAATATCAACAAATTGTGATTTAACTCCCTCTGCAACTCACATTTTCACCCTCAAAATACATTAAATCATATAAACTAATTAGGTGAAAAATATTTATTTTGGAAATCAAAACAGTGTAGTAACCCTGTCACCATCAAATTCAAAAGTTTCTGATACAAATGTATTTTCATGAAAAAAATGTTTTCGCTACAGCTCTGACAGCCAAATATTTAGATATCAGCCAGTGGAGCCAGCTCTACGTAGTACTCAGTTGATACATTGGTTTGTCAATGCTAAGCTTTCAAATTGCTCCTCCTACCACTCCTCCTAGTTTCTTTTTCTGTTACGTTCTGTCTGTGTTTGTTCAGGCTTGTCAACTCCTCCTCCAGCAGCAGCAACAGCAGCAGCCGCAACAGCAGCAACAGCAGCAGCTACTGCAAAACCAGAGGAAGTTCACGCCAAACGTGCGGCAGCAGGCTGACCCTCAACAGGTACACATAAACTACCATAAATGTATCGTTTTACAAATGTAGACAGAAATTCAGCCCGGAAAAGAAATTACATTATTTCACTTGGAGGAGAATAATTGCTATGCCAGTGTGCCACATTTTATTTTTAAATTCAGACTTCAAACAAATAGGATAAATAAAAAATACATTTTCAAAAAGAAAATGTCCATCATCTCCTACTTGAAAAGGTTTGCCAAATGCCTCACATCTGAGGCAATGCTAAACATCTGTTCACTGTCAACACGAAGCACGACATTCATTCTATTTTGTTGTTTACGCCTCCTCGTGTCACTTGTGCTTTAAGTACTGCAAAAAGCAGGTTTGTTATCTGTTTTACATATCTCAAAATACCTCTACACAGCCTACATGTTGAAAGTTTAGGTTGCTGGCGCTCATGCTATGTTCACTGTTGTCATGAAATATTCATAGGTGCCTTCTTTGGTGGTCAGCCATCCGAGTTTTACTGGTTGTACTACTGCCACCTAACCATGGATGTATTTTCTTGTACCAAATGCATTACTGCAAAGTATTGTGATATCACCTATGGAGTGACCATCATGGATCATTCGCACCCTCAGCCCCCTGTTGGTTGATCTCACCAAGTTCCCTTCAGTTTTTCAGACAAATGGAACAACACTTGACATAGCGGCGGGGATTCCCCCGGTGGGAAGTGAACAAGGACATGTCAAACCACTAATGAAATGCAGCGTCACTTGACACTTCTTTACATCTTCTTCTCAGGTGATGACTCTTGTTTTTTCTTGTGTCTCCTCAGCTGGCCAGGATAATGGCGGTGCTCCAGCAGCAGAGGCAGCAGCAGCAGGTTGGGGGTTTAGGCGGCAGCTCCAAACTCTCCCCCTCCCACCACGGTGGAGGTGGCGGTCCCAAACTGCCCGGGGCGGATACCCTGCACCACCCAGGCCTGGCAGGTTCTGTGGCTGACCTGCACCAGAAAATTCTTGGACCGTATTCTGGTGAGTTTTTGTTCTTTGACCAGTTTTACCCGAACAGAGAGAGAAAAAAGAAGCTAAATCTCCACCTAACCCTTTACTCTATGTTAAAATAAAAAATAACCCTCTTCAACTTTCCCTCTGTTCCGTCTCTTCCTGTAAGCAGGGTTTGCTTCTGGTGTGAACCTCCCAGGTCTGGACCTGGGCGGCTCTTTAGTGGGGGGGCCTGGGGGCATGAAGGACCTAGGGATTCAGCAGTCCCGCTTCAAATGGATGATGGAAGGACACTCTTCTCCAGACACCTCCTCCCCCGAGAACGCATTCCACAAAAATGGTAAGATTGTGTTGTTGTTGTTGTTGTTGTGTTCCCATTGTGTTAATGGGATTAGCTGTGAAGTCACATATTAATGTCACATTAGTTGACCCATTTAATATCCAGTGATGTGAAATACATTATCATCACCTTCCAGGTCCTGTCCCGCCCATGAAGATGCCAGGGGGCTCACCCTACTCTCAGTATGACATAATGGTTGGAGACGGGCTGGGAGACAACTGGCACCGCACCCCTGGCAATAAGATGGGTACCAAGCCTACCCCCACGCCCAGCTGGCCGCCTGGTAAGTGCCAAGTCATAGTTAAAATTATAACCTGAGCTAGAGCATCCCACAAGGTTTAAAATAAGACAAAACAGAGAATAAATCATTTCTGTTTCAAAGAACAATTTGGGAATGTTCTCTCTACCTTTTTTAAAAACTAGCTTCAACAGACCACATGGGTGTTTCTCCTTTAGAGTTCCAGCCTGGTGTGCCCTGGAAGGGAATCGACCGTGTCGACCCTGATTCTGACCCTTACATGACCCCAGGGAGCATGATGGGAAACGCAGTGTCCCCTAACCTCAATGATACTGAGCACCAGTTGTTACAAGACAATACTGGTAAGCATTTTACAGCTCCACCGCCTCATTCTCTGTACCATAAAATGTGTCAACACACCATATCCAGGAGTTACTTAGTTTACCTTCTGTATTTTATTGTTTGTCTTCTGGTACCATTTCTAGCTTTGTTACACAAAGAAGGTTACAAGCTTTATTGTGTTTTTTTGTCTTCATAATTTTGCTTCTTTGTATTCTTTGTATGAAGATTTGACAAAATTGTTTTTAGCCAGTAAATAAGTCTCCATAAATATGAATTCAGTTTTTTTAATATTTGCCATTTTATCATGAATCAATGACTAATGCAGTTGGTCGGTGCCTTTGTTTGCAGATCCCACCCCTCCCCTCAACACCTTGCTGCCTTCACCTGGTGCCTGGCCCTACAGTGCCTCAGACAGTCCCCTCAACCACGCACACAACTCAGGTAACCCCACATTAACACTCAACATCTCATTTCTGAGCTGGTGTGTTGCTTTGCCCTGATTCCTAATTAGAGCTTAAACGATGGTTGGTTACTTAATTGATAACTCAACCGTCAAAGTAAATAACCGGTAACCATTGCTTATTCATTTGTAGTTATTTTTCAAACATAAATGTCAAAACATTGATTACTTCCAACTTCCAACAAATTGTGAGCTTTGGGCTTTAGGAATTTGTGATTGTGAGAAATTGTTATTTTTCACTATCCTCTGACATTTCATAGATCAAACAGTGAATCGATTGATTGAGAAAATAATCAGCAGATGAATTGCTAATGAAAATAATCGTAAGTCGCTGCCCTATTTCTGGTTGTCCTTCACATATATTCTGTCTTGATGTATTGTACATACTGAATGATAGAAGTCACAACCTACAGGACTTTTACTTGATATTTCAGCAATGTCATAATCTAAAGTCACTCACTTAAGACCCAATAACTTCTGGACCACATGCAACATCTCCAAAATGTGATTGAACAAGCTGGGGAATTGTAATGCTGGAAAAGTGTATGCTCAATGCAGTATTAAAAGTGAAAGTTTTTTGAATATGTCAAACAAGAGGACAGCTCTTTAGCTGCATGGGCATAACCGCATTCCATCTTATTAATTGTAAATTAGAAAAGCAGTCTTGGCCTTTTAACTTGTACTTGCGTCTCTGTCAAAGTTCTTCTTGATTGCAATGCTGGTTTTGCTACTTATTGGTATTATGTTTACCGGTGTACAACCCCTCCAGACCCTCATTTCATTTTTCTGTAACTACAGCAAAGTACATGGACTACAAGCCCAGCTGGCCCCCAGACCCCATTGGACACAAGTCCTGGAAAGCGGCTCGCAGCAGCCAGAACCAGCTGTCACAACTTTCCCGCCCACCTCCAGGACTAGCCAGTCAAAAACAGCCGCAGCCTTCTCCTTGGTCTGGCGGAGCTCCTCGATTGGCTGGCCGGAGCTGGGGCGGTGGCTCAAGCACCAATGGTAATGCCCATTGCATTTTTCATGTTGTTTTGGTTACAAGATTGCCTTTTGCTTATCCAGGCTCAGTGCACGTGCATCATTCATCTGATTTGAATGTACAGGAGATAAATCCACTTTCTCTGATTGCTTAGATACAACACCATGCTCTTTTGAACCAACATGTCCATTTATATTGGATTTGGAAGAATAGTCAAGCAGAAGAAGCAGCAGGGAATGTTATTAATCCTTTATTACATTTAAGAAGAGGGGAAAAACAGAGTGCAATTTTGTTCACAAGGAATGTGGAAAACTCACACTTTTTCCCCGTTTGTGCGCTTTCTCTCTCTCTTTTTTCTCTCTCTCTCTCTCTCTCTCTCTCTCTCTCTCTGTCTCTTCTCCCCAGCCTCAACATGGAGTGACGGCAGCTCTCGGGAAAGCTGCTGGTTGGTGCTCAGCAACCTCACACCACAGGTAAACACGGACATATTTTACAAAATCAAGTGCTGAAACATCTGCGGGGAAAATCGTTTTTTTGTTTTGTTTTTGTAACTATTTTAACATGCCAGGCTGGCTTGTTATCTCACTTCATGCATGCACTAATTATAAATGAGAAGTCACCAAAAGTCACCAATATTGCAATTTAATGTGCAATTATTTATAATATTTAGTCTTCATCAAAGACAAGCAATAAATCATTGTATAATATGTACAACACAAGATTAGATAGATTAAACAAACTGTTATTTCCTGGAGGCCAGGCCTGTATGTCAGGATGAAATAAGGTGATGCATGAATATATGTGAATGACATCTTTTATTTAACTACTTCAATCACAGTAGTATAACGAGCACTGAAGCCTGGTGGAAACATTAATATGAAAGACAGAAACAAATCACACAAACTAAAGTGTAGATTGCAGAAATATAAAAACAATTATGTTTACCACACTTAGTAGTATTTAGATTAGTTAATTCTTGTTTAATGTAATAATCACATGAAAACATGTGGATTGCAGCCCCTCCCCCTCATGAAGTTACGTGCCGTTTGCAACGTTGCACTTGCTCAGGGAGGCTGTCGTTGCGTTACTAGTAGTAGCATGCTGCTGGTGGTCTTGCTGTGGGATTAACTGCACTAATAAACCTGTAAAAACAATGCAGCCACACTGCTGTGAAAGCTCCATAAATGTAATTTATCAGAGTCTTGTCCTCTCTGCGACAGTCTCCTCCGCTCAATATCTTTATAACGGAGCTAGCTAGCTTATCGCTAATCAGAGCTAATTGTTGCTAACCAAGCCTTGAGTTCTCCGTGCCTGTATCCTTTAACTGCATGTGTGGACTTGAGCCCGAAAAAAGCCCTTTATTTTGTTAAAACGGCTGTAAAAGTTTTGAACTACATCTGCAAATGTAATTAATCGTTCAGCCCCACTAAACACGTCAATCTTCCATTGAAGTTCACCATGGTCCATCTTGTATATTCTTGCAGATTGATGGCTCTACTCTGAGGACCATCTGCATGCAGCACGGCCCTCTTCTGACCTTTCACCTTGGCCTGACCCAGGGCTCCGCTCTGATTCGCTACTGCTCCAAACAGGAGGCAGCCAAGGCCCAGAGCGCACTCCACATGTAAGACTCAGTTTGTTGTTTTGATGACATCTTTACAATATCACTCTTATATCTATATGGTAAATTTGTAACTGAAACCAGTAGCCTATAAAGCTCAATAATTAAAACATAACTAATTTGATTTACCTGTAAAAAAACAACAACAATCTGATAATGTAATTTTTAAACTTTGGTGACAAACACAACATAAAATGTTAATTATTGAGTGAGCCAATGGTGTGAAACTCCCAAATGGGCGTGGCCTTGTTTGAAATTGTTGGTCGTGTGGATGAATGAAAAGTTATATTTGTACAATTTATTATAATTTTTTTTCTAGAATAAAATATTTACACAGCTAAAAGACATCTAGAGTAAAAAAAAAATTGTTTTGTTTGGGCATTCACGTAGCTTATCTGTGTTGCAAGATATTGTGAGTTTGGTCCTATGGACAGAAACAGGTCTCAAACAGTTAATTTTGTCCTCATGTGTCTGTCTGGAAAATGGCACTTCTGTGTCCGAATGTTCAGGAGACATATGGCTTGTGATGAATGGGTTCGATATTTACTTTGGTGACTATGGGGCCAAAAAAAAACTGTGTTCACAATCACCTCTCCCACTGAAATCAATGCATCCGGGACCGTCTCTGGCCAGGGTAGTTGTTTCTCCGTTTCCAGTCTTTGTGCTAAGCTAGGCTAACCATCTGCCGATTTGGTTAAATATTTACCATACAAATATAAGAGTGGTATCAATCTTCTCATTTTAGCCAAGAAAGCAAATCTGTGTATTTCCCAAGATGTCAAACAATTTGGCACTGGGAGTTTAAGTCATTAACTGCTTTACCATTAGAATGTGGGCATGTTATCTTGTTACCAAAAACCTCAGTCAGTTCAAGCCTATTCCAAAATGATCTAATGTCATCGAGATCATTTATTATCACTCTATTCAATTATACAGTCTATTAAAAAATGGAAAGAAAGTTGTACTGGAGAAAACCACATGACAAGTTTTACAGTATAATTTACTGTAAACCCCGTAAGACTGACAGACTTTTTGTTTACATCAGGTGTGTTCTGGGTAACACTACCATCTTGGCGGAGTTTGTGAGCGAGGAGGATGTGGCTCGCTACATTGCACATTCCCAGGCAGGAGGAGCAGGCGGTGGAGGAACCACGGCCGGTTCCGCAGGCTCCGGCCCCACAGCATCCTCCGCAGTGGGGGCCAACGGTAACGGAGGGAGCTGTGAGAGGGGTGGAACAGGAAGCAGCAGTGGGGGAGGAGTAGAAGGAGGCTCCACAGCTGGCGGAGCGGGAAATGGAGGAGCCGGGCCTTCCAACTCCGGGTGGCAGAGTCTGGACAGCACAGGCAGCTCATCGGACCAGTCCTCCACCCAGGGGCCCGGGCTGGGCATCTTCGCCCAGTGGAGCAGCAATGGGACCGGGGTGGGCGGGGCTGGAGGTGTGGAGGCCGGAAGGCAGGGTCTGTGGGGGGGAATGGGTGGGATGAGCGGGGCAGGGTACCATAGCAGTAGCCTCTGGGGTTCCCCAGCACTTGAGGATCGTCACCAGATGGGCAGCCCCGCCTCGCTGCTGCCAGGGGACCTGCTGGGCGGGGGGGCTGACTCCATCTGAGGGGCCGAGTGACACACACATTTTACACCCAACTTGTAATACATGTCACACTCTGTATTTATTTACTTGTAGAGATGACATGGGTCAAAGCTACTTTGTTCACCCAACGCTCAACATTCATACTACACACAGGCTACATGCAGTACATGCACACATTATTTTTACACATACACATTAAACTGCTTAACTTTAAATGAAGACAACAGTAAAACTTGAACTGGATTAAAAGGTGAAATCCATTAAACTCTTTAGGACCCAACTGGATAGCTCTTTGTCTTTCTACTGCAAATCCCACCATCTGCATTCAGACCCGATCACTCAGGCATGCACTGTAGACAGGCTCAGCCAGAGTCGTACATGTCAACAAGTTTAGCTTTTGCTGTTTTTAGTGTGCCACAACTTACTTCTTTTGTATGACTATTTAATGGTTGAATCTCGAAATTCAGACTTGCAGTCTGAGCCCTCTTGACCTGGCTGGCGTACTTCTAAGTTCTCATGTTCGGAAGTTTGAGAGTGGGGAAGGATCTGGAGTTTGAAGAAAATTTGGGACAACGCCACACTACAGAGTCAAATGGACGATCAGCAACCTTTTGAGATCTGGGAAAAGAGAGTGTTTTTAGAAGGTACAAACACCTCTACAAAAATATGTCTTCAACATGGGACCCAGGGTAAAAAAGAAATCCAAACGGAAACAACATTAGCCAAACTTGCACTATATGCCTCTGGGTTTGTTGACACATCCTCCACAAATCCCTCCATTGTTTTTGAACAAGAGCTACAAAACAACTACAGACCTTACAGGACAACTAAAAGTTACAGCAGTGGCCTTGGCTACCAACCAGCGGCCGCCCGCCAAGTCAGCAGCCTTCACACCTTCTCATCAGTTACACACTGCTCTTATATTTGACAAGCAAAATTGTATCTCCTTGTTGATGTACGTCAGTTGTTTATCATATTTTCTTCTGTTTTAAAAGAAAAGAAATGTGTGAAACTTTGCGGAAATTCAGAGATGTCCTTTTTTTCCCTTCAAACACTGACCTCGCTATTGTATTTTCTTTTTTTTTTTCTTACTCGAGAAATCAAGTTGGTTATTATATATTGTCATGATGTTAATGATGACTATGATCACTTATTTACTCTCTGTACAAGGTGCCCTCCTGCCTGCCTGTGTGTGCATGAAAGGAGTGATGACAGTATGACCGAATGGCGGAGGAGGTGATGAAAATAATGATGACGAGGATATCGGGAGTGTCTGTGTTATTGATACAATGTTGAATGTTTTTTTTTTCTTTCTTTCTTGTCCACGAGAGATTTGTGTGTGTGTGTGTGTGTGTGTGTGTGTGTGTGTGTGTGTGTGTGTGTATGTGAGAGAGAGTGACTGTGCTTGTGAACACTTGTCTCCAGTCAGGGAAGTGAATAATTGTTAATCTGACAGCTTACATTTGAAAGTGTGCGTGTGCGTGTGCGTGTGCGTGTGCGTGTGCGTGTGCGTGTGCGTGTGTGTGTGTGTGTGTGTGTGTGTGTGTGTACACATTTTGCGTGCTTGACTGTCTGGATATTGTAATAGCTAAAACGTAGAAAAAGAAAACAAAAAAAACATTGGCACTATTGCATATGTCGCTTGAGTTTTTTAGCTCCATTTTGTTCTTGTTTGTATTTTTTTTTCTGCCAAATGCAATAAGAGAATATTTTGTTTTTAAGACGAAACAACCAACTGAAGGCATTTCTATTAAGATGCCAAATCCTACCATACCAAGCTGAGCTGGAACAGTGTTTTACAGACACGTTAAAAACATTACCTGTTATGTTTTACTGTTTGTCTTTTTGTTATTATGTATCAATTTAAATTAAGTCAGTCTTTATTATCACTCCTGTTCAGGATGTTTTCATTTATTTCAGATGTTACAAAAAGGAGAGGAAATTAATTTAAAGCAGAAAAGAACAAGATAATAAAGGTTGAATTGAGGTCTGTTGTTGTTTGTTTGATCTGTGCCGAAGAGTTAACCGTTGACCTATAGGATGTCAGGTATTCATTGCACATTTTCATGCTGTTTCAGGTTAAATGCCAATCATTTTATGGATGGAGTTATTCCTTTGCCACGCGGCTGTAAGGTCAATAGGACTGGCTGCCATGCATCATCCACACAGTGAATGGAAAAAAAATCCCCTTTACTAGTTAGCAGTGCTAGAAAAGTTGATGTTAGGGTGAAGCTTCATCCATTCTGGCGCAGTCTCTGATTCGTCATCCCCTCTCGTCGTCTCGTACTGTCATGTGTTATCTATTTTAACTTCTGTTTTTTTCAAAGAGTAACTAAGTGAAACATTTCCCTCCAGTCCAAGGTTTCCTATCTGATTTACAACTTTGGGAAAGGGTAAATTAGGTTTGCAAACATAGTTAGACCTGGTAGAACACATTTATTATGTATTCATATTTTATTCAGGGGGTTTCATTTAGAATAAAAAAAAGAAAAAGACCATTGACTCGGAATTACTTTGGCTCATGCGCATCCACTTATCTGCGTTTTTCTCTCACCTTTTGTACTTTTCCTGTCCAGCGAGCAACAAGAGAACAGGGAGGTGCTTAAAGCAGAAAACAACTTTTGGTAGTTAAAAGATACAATGAATTTGTTTTTTTCCGGGGAAGTTTTTCATGACAAATGTAGCTGTTATGCTATAGGAAAGCGTTTTTTTTCTTTTCTGAAAATCAGAAAATCAGTGCTTTTTTGTTTTAATTAGTTATAGCAACTATAGTCCAAAAGACTATAGTGTAAAACTGAATTAGCCTACTTTTGTTTTGTTTTGCAAGATAAGCTGGTGATATATTCTACATTACACATTGTTGGCAGAGCCTAACTTACCTTTCTTTATTCCCCATCCTAAACAACTTGTATCAACAGTTTTTTTTAAACAGGGTTGCAGTTCTGTGGTCTGAATATACAGAAACGTAGGTAGTGTGAATGGAGGTTAGGCTACTGAAATTCCACTTTAAACAGGCGTATGATTATAGGTTACCATTTAATGTTTGGTTAAAGTAATACATCTGTGTTGGCCTACCACTAGAGGGGGTAGACACGTCTACACAGCCAAACACACACAGAGCACTTACCTGTCCATGCTGTAATTATCTAATGTGTGTAGGCCTACTTTAGGAATTCATTAAGGTGTATTGGTGATAATACACGTATTAGCTTGACGCTTCATTCATCTCTGCAAAAACCGGCAGCAGCAGCGCGACGGCTTTAAGATAATCCGGGCATCTCTTCAAATCTGTGGATGACATCATGGATATTGTCAATGGTGTAAACTGAGAGAGAGAGAGAGAGAGAGAGAG
>NC_048427.1:14566347-14575356 GCF_013103735.1 Etheostoma cragini | reverse complement strand
TGTGTGTGTGTGTGTGTGTGTGTGTGTTTTGGGTTAGATAAATAAGGTCCAAATTGAGTCGTGTTGGGGAGGGGTGTGTACCTGGATTTGGAGGGTGCGGTTATGGGAATTATTACCCCATTTGATGTTCAGTGGGGGATGAGCGATGTGTTTTTGCATGTAGCACCTTCCCCATTTCCTCTCCTGTGGTATCTGGGGCAACTGCATGAGGCATTCGCTCTGAAAATATAGAACGTCTTTGCTGTTTTTGCAGTCCTTTGCAGCAATACTGGGTCTCAGTTTTGTAACACTGACAGTATAGCGGCTATGAGAGAGGAGGAGATGAGCTGGAGAGACCTCAGGTAAAGGGTTTGGTAATGTGCAGCAGTCCCCTGCTCAGCGGATGTGGATGGGGTGTATGTAGGTCTACAATGCAGCCGAGACAAACAAAACGAACTAAGTCAGCGTTTAGTGCATTGCCAAACTGGCTTGTAAAGCCTAAACTCTGTCAAAAAAAAAGCCCTCAGTCAATTCCCACTTTGAAGACCCTAATGCATGGCTGTTCACACAGGCTTGGGTGAGGAAAACATGACTCATTCAAAATGTCATCAGGGGACTCCAGTCAGAAATTGGGAGATTATTGAGATGGCTTGTACAAAGGCAGACTCCCTTGAAGTGCTTTGGGAAGAGTGTGTGAGATGCTGATCCCCCCCCCCCCCCCCCCCCCCCCCCCCCCCCCCCCCGCAGCTCTGAATAAATCATGTTATACAACTACAAGCCCGGTTCTTCTTTGATCACACCTTTATAATTGTGTCCTCTGAAGGTGTAATGTCTCTAACTAAATTTAAAAAAAACACGGCTGCCGGGAGCAGGCTGGGTACATGAGATCATGCGTATTGAGAAACGTTTTGCTTCCACACTGGGTTTAGTCACATAAAGTCAAGCTGGAAGTTAACAACATTTTCTTTCCAAGTTCCAGTGAGTCAATGCAGGCTGCACTACGTCACTCCTTTGCCTCAGTAATTTGCCCTTTTCATACTTTCTCACCTCTGCTATCGATCTTTCCAAAGCTTCCAGTATTATTTTTCTTACAGCCTTACCAAGGCTCAAGGCTTTCAGTTTGAAGTCTGCAGCTTTGCACCACTGTCCTTTACTCTATTGATCACCACTGATTGAGCTTTGTGTGTGTGTGTGTGTTTGTGTGTGTTTACCCCTTCAGTGAGTTAAAAAGCTCGGGAGCCATGGAGTTGAGGGTAGGGAACAAGTACCGCCTTGGGAGGAAGATAGGGAGCGGGTCCTTTGGAGACATTTACCTCGGTGAGTTTGTGTTGTGTTAACTTGATATTGTTCCTTAACTTCTTTAATTGCACAAAGTGAATATAACACATATTCCAGTTTATGTGAACAATGTTAAATAGATCTCACTCTTTAGCTTCCCAGGTCAAAAGACCCTTTATGTGTTGGAAATGATTGCCATGCTGTAACTACATCTCTGGCACTTCTCCCATCAGGTTCTAACATCGCTACAGGAGAGGAAGTAGCCATCAAACTGGAATGTGTGAAAACCAAACATCCACAGCTTCACATCGAGAGCAAATTTTACAAGATGATGCAGGGCGGAGGTAAGATACACAAGAAGCATTTTAGGTATTTTGAAAGCTTTACTAGCCGTTTACACTGAGAGGCAGTTTCAGGGGGTATTTGGAGCTGGCAAGGCTGTTGTTCTGGAGGCATCACAGTGCATTTAAAATGCATTTCAGGTCATTTAAGGGCATTTGAGGGGCATTCTGGGTAATTCGGGGACACTGAAAGGCATGTCTGACTGGGATTAAGGCACATTTGACACAGTTTAGGGTTGTTGAGGTATTGACGGTCATTCAGCGGCACTGAGGTGTAGTCAAGGCTGTTGAGAGGTGCTGAAGCCTCGCATGGTTATCATAGACTTAACAACCAGAAGATATGACATGATAAGACTTTTTTTTTAAATTAACATGTCACAGCTGCACAGAGACAGACTGGGAGCTAAGAAAAGCAAATAACTATTTGAATGGAATAAAATAAGAAATTAGATAGAGTAAGTTAAATAGCTATAAAACTTATACATTACAATGCAACTGTATAATACAATATATGTTTTATAAAATATTATATAATTGTACAAGCATATTGTACACATATGTAGCAATATAAAGTTTATACAACTGCAATTATTGCAGGCATCCTCTGTGTTCTGTTTATAATATATATATACAGTATATACCATACCATACCATACCAACTTTATTTGTTAAGCGCTTTACAACAACCAAAGTTGACCAAAGTGCTGTACAGAAAAAAAAACACACAAAGTAGCAAATAAGAACAAGTAAATGAAGTCGACATCTTACTATGTGTCAAAAGCCAAAGAGAAAAGATGGGTTTTAAGAAGGGTTTTAAAAACAGATAAAGAAGAGGCCAGTTTTACATGCAAAGGCAGATCATTCCATAGTTAGGGGCAGACACAGCAAAGGCACGGTCCCATGTGACCATATATAGGTATATAAGTATGATACATACTAGGATCATGGTGATAGTGATTAGAGAAATAGTAATACATAATAATGATAAGGTGGAGGTGTACTGTTGTTGTTTGCTTGTTATAAATAAAGCTAAATACTTGTGTATAGTGGACTTCTGTTGCCAGGAGACACGTGGAAAGATTGTTGAGGAGCTCAAGTCATTTGATAAAATAGAAATTTCGGTTTCATTTGAAAAAGAAAGCTTTTCACACCTGAGCACTTTAGCTTATTCACGTACACCCCAGAGCTAGTTAAGTCAACTCATACCCTTGTCATCTCTGTGCGTGCTGTGACTCTGTCGGACGCCCCCAGCATTAGCTTAGCCTAGCTCAACACAGATCCTGGAGGGAACCGGCTCCATCGAGCCCACTGCCCCCAAGAAGTGACAAAATAACACCAACATGTTCCTATTTCCATGTTGTGATTTGGACAGTCACAGGGCGCACAAATAATCGGGTCACATGACACACAGCCATGTTCTAACCGCATACTAACTGGGAACTATATTCTCAGAAGGCGAAGCACTGCCACAGCACCTGAGAAGCCCCTTGGTGAGGAGCAGAGACTTCACTTGGAGTTTGCTCAGAGTTGGAGTAACAAGGAGTTTTGTGCTACGCCCCTGGCTAGCGCCATCAGTTAGCTATAGTTACAGCTCAGCCGAGAAGGAGATCCTCTCTTCCAGAAGTACGCTTCCTTTTGCGCGATAATGCAGTGGGCGTGTGTAGTTTGCTAAAATGAACAACTGGGCAACTCTCACCGAAAACATCTAGAATGATAAAAAGCACTAACGTGACAAGTACATTTCTAAAAGTAATTTTGATTTTAGGGCGAACTGTTCCTTTAAAGGTGAATTCCAGTCTATTCCAGCACGTATCTCTGTTGTTTGTAAATTTGTCAGTGAAGAGAAAAATGAAAACATTCGGTGCTGTCTACACCGTGTTACCCTCCTGCTAGAGTTAGCACTCAACAGGCTGAAACAGGGCAAGTTTTTTTCAGGACTCCGGTTTTGGATGGGCCAGACTAATTCTGGGTGGGCCTTAAATTTAAAACGTTATCAAATCCCTGTTTAACATAATACAAATGACTGATTAAGGTACTTTTATATTATCTGTGCTTACATAACAGACATTTTAATAGCTTGACGGTCTTTAAATGTGTTGTTGCACTGTAAAAAGTTTCGGTTCAAAGGGCAGCCCTTTGACGCTCTCCTCGGTTCAGACTAAAGAAGAGCACTTTGCAGTTTCCATTACACACCGTACATGGCTGCTTTATAGCGCATCTCTCTACAGACCTAAGGCCTATAGACTATAAAAATGGTCAGGTCTCTAATATTTCCCCAAAACATAGTTTAGTTCTGCTTGTAAAACATGAGGCCGAATATTTCACAGTTCTATTTAATAGTTTTAACTTTTCAACAACACAGATCACCAATGCTGCCCGACAGTTCCAATCAATACTCGGGCACAGAACTTGGTTATTGACAACGTCATCTGTCGTGTAAAACAAGACTCAAGTTATTTCCTACCGAGACAAACTATTACTTTAGTGTGATGATTCATGTTAAACATGATATTAAACATACATGTTTAACAAAAGGAAATAAATCACATTAACAAGCCCTAAAGGATCATTGGCCATAACAAGAGAAAGCCATGATGGAAGAAACAACTTGACAGTAACAAGCTGTTATAGAAATAGAAAAGTGCCTGCAGGTCTGTAGCGAGTAATGAATCAATTATTTAAATCCAGATATACAAGTATACATAACTAAGTTTTGGGTGGGCCTGTTGAAATGTGGGTGGTCCTAGGCCCTTCAGGCCGTGCCTGCTCTAAACATAAATGTCATCAACAGTTCCTACCCATGTGCATCTACAGCAGTCCGATTCCATGTGTTCACTCGGAAAGGAATCATTGCACATGCGTAGGAACCTTTAATGACATTTTGAACATGTTTAGAGGCTAAAAACACATTTAAACGTGCCCTGTTTAAGCCTGTTGGGTGCTAACGCTAACAGGAGGATAACACGGTGTAGGCAGCCGATTGGTTTCATTTTTCATTTTACTGACAACGCTTCAAATTTGCAATCAACAGAACAGAACGTGTTAGAATCGACTGGAATTCTCCTTTAATGTAATAGATACATGGTTGAAATGGGAGCTTAAAGGGTAACTACCATTTTTTTCAACCTGGACCCTATTTTTTTTTCTAGGTTTTATGTCTAATTGACTGATGGGAACAACCATCTTTGACATTTGTCCAATATTAAACAAGATTACTGCAGTCGGCAGTGGCAAAACAAGCTACAATGTAAGTTAATAGTGCAAATGTCCAGCTTGTATTTACCTTCACAAATGTGCTTGTTTAGTAAATGACAGGCTCAGAATAATATTTTAAGTGTCTGACAATGTTATGGAAAGGATTCCTTCAGAGACAGACCTTTCATTTTCTTTGAGACCTTTCTGTTTAACCAGAATCAGCTCTGAAGTCGCTAGCACTAAACCCACCATACTCCATTTAAAAAAGCAATACTTTTAGCATGTAATGAACCAACATATTCTCACATGTAAATCTACGTGTTTATTTCAATCAAAACTAGAGCGGTCATGGTTAGAAAAGCGAAAAGACAACCGAAAAAGGCTTTTTACAGTCAAATTTGTTTCTGTTGACTTTGAATTAAGTGTATTTTACTAGGCTGAAATTACTCAAATTCCCATGGATTCTGGTGGTTTTAGTTTTAACACAGTTTCGCGGATGTCTTTTTGTTTTTTTTAAAGGATCTTACTCTTTAGCAGAAAGGTTGACCTGTTTTTTTCCATAGTGTTGTCAGACTCTTAAACACATGACAAAAATAATACAAATAATAATAATAATCATCATCATCGGAGTCTGTCAGTGGCAAAACAAGCACTTTTGTGAAGGTAAAGACAATTGCAATATTAACCTACACTGTGGTTTGTTTCGCCGCTGCTGACTACTGGGATCTTGCTTAATACTGGGCAAATGTCAAGGATTATTGTTCCATCAGTTAGACACAAAAACAAAGGAAAATAGGGTCCAGGTAAAAAAAAAATGAAAAATTGAAATTAATTTAAATGAAAAATAGATGAGGATGGAAAACCTAAAAATAATGCAAAGGTCCATCTTCTGCTAAAGTAGTAGTAGTAGTGTAAATGCAAACAAGTGCAGTCAAATAAGTGAAAGAAGTGTGTCAGTGATAATTGGTGGATTATGACCTGTGTAGACACTCTCAACCCAGTGTCATTATCCATCTATCAGTCTGTGGTTATCATGCCCAATTCTGTTTCTTAACCCACTGATTCCCCTCCCTTCCTCTCCTCAGTGGGGATCCCGTCTATTAAGTGGTGCGGAGCGGAAGGCGACTACAACGTCATGGTCATGGAGCTGCTGGGCCCCAGTCTGGAGGACCTGTTCAACTTCTGCTCCCGCAAGTTCAGTCTGAAAACTGTCCTCCTGCTGGCCGACCAGATGGTGAGACAGACTGACTGCTTGCAGTCCACACTGTAGAACACAATAGTGCATCAGATTTGTTCCTGAGACCCAGGGCCCATAACTGCCTAATAGTCCCTCCGTAGTAACAAATTACTACAAGAGCTCACTGAACACTAATGGGTTTCATGGAGGCTCCATCTGGGTTTATTCAGTCTTTATAAAGAGGTCCCTCAAGGCAACCAAAGAAAAACAATACATTAACAGTGAGTAGTTATGGAAAGGTGCACGATAAATAACGCAATTCCAGTCCCATTTAAAAAGACCACAGTTGTCTAATTTTGCCCATAATGCACTGGAGTCAACCTCCGGCTGGGAAGTTACACCGATTTCAGAAGAGAAGATGTGGGTATTTTTAGACTGGATCTAAATGGATCATTTGAAATCAGAGAACAATTCTCTTTCAAACCACTGAAGCTTGTTTTCTGGCTCGGGACAAAGCCTGTCCCCTCGCTATCTTGGACCAGTCTGCCCCTCCGTAAAAGTCAATTCCAATCTGGGACAAGGAAGCTCCTCAAGACGGGCTAGTCCTCATCATATAGGGCCTGTGGGGTCTTTTATGAGCCTCATATGTCATTCTTTAGGCTACAACTGGCACATTTGTTCTTTTCCTCCATTTTCTCTCCTCTCCTCTCCTCTCCTCTCCTCTCCTCTCCTCTCCTCTCCTCTCCTCTCCTCTCCTCTCCACTGGCAATAACCATGAATTGAACTGTCCCATTATATAAAATGACCTTTATTTATCTGCAGAGCGGCTGACAGGGTTATTGATCTGTACCATGAATCAACTATTATTTCACCGGGCAATGAGACGTGTGGCCTTCAAAACTCACCTTTAGACCAAACACTCTATAACTAAGGGAATATAAAGCCTCCCAGCATTCCAGCTCTACCTATCAAGACCAGTAGAAAAAGTAATTGATTCTCTGAAAAGGAGTAGCTGTTTACCAGACACACTCACTCACTCATCTTAAAACTTTAAAAAGACAGATTCTAATTCATGTATTTTTAGTCAATTTTCAATTCAATTTTATTCCACAGTGGGTGTTTTTAACGCAATACAGAAAGGATACTTACCAAATGCATAGCTTAAAGGACCACACCCCACAATTACATATGTTAAACTACTGACTGAACACTTCCCTATTCTAAAGCATCCCACAACAGATTATGTAGTGGAACCTTCTTCCTTATAGGCAGCCATCGACCTCCACTTCTTTTAGTACACTACACTGTGCAGAGAGGTGAAGGGGAATCCATCACATCCCACAGATGTCATTTATTTTGGTTCATAACTGTAGTTTGCTTATGCAGTTGTGAGCATGGGCTCTTAAAAAAAACTGCATTCGGGGACACTATGACATTTGAGATATTCTTGTAGCCTGATTAAAGTCAATCTTTTTAAATCACTCAAATACATAAGCAGTATGATCCTTTTTACGTTTTCCATCTGTTATTATTTGTCTTCTGGCTTAATTTCATAGCAATGTAACAAATTACAGTAGCAGAATGCCTTTTGGTAGCTAACTCCCATCTTGGATGGCAGAGCACTTTTTAAACAGTTCCCGATTGTAACATGCATTATTACATGATCACGTTATTGTGTAACTGTGACAAAGAGATTGATTTTACACATGAAGACCAGTTTACTTGTCAAAAGGAGCACGACTCATCCTTGGGGGTTAAGATGTGGGCATCTATGTAACAAAGTACCATATTAAAATGCATTATGGGGGTTGTAGGCTCCAGTATTTTCTTTAGCTTAGCCCATATTAAGGACTAATAGTCAAGATATCTCTCCCTCTGCTGATTCGACTTTGCCCATTTCTTTTTCAAATCTGTCTGTAGTTAGTACTCCAACTTTATCAAAGGGGAGTGAGTACCCCTTTAAGACATTTTGTTGCTGAAGCCAGGTTCAAATCTCTCTAAAATAATTTTTACAGCTTACTCAGTTGAGATTACCCGGGGGATTCCTGAATTGTCTAACCCAAAAAACTTGTAGTATGCTCCTATGAATTGCACTTTTTTTTATCAATGGGCTACAGCTTCCAAAAGCACTAATACTCTCCTTTATCCCAACTAAATCCTGTTCCCCATCTGTTATCCGTTCCAGATCAGTAGGATCGAATACATCCACTCCAAGAACTTCATCCACAGAGACGTGAAGCCTGACAACTTCCTGATGGGGCTCGGCAAGAAGGGCAACCTGGTCTACATTATCGACTTTGGCCTGGCCAAAAAATACCGTGACGCCCGAACGCACCAGCACATCCCTTACCGTGAGAATAAGAACCTCACTGGCACCGCCCGCTATGCCTCCATCAACACCCATCTGGGCATCGGTAAGACCGCATCCACGCAGAGGTTGGCCAAGAAACTGTATCTGTGCTGGTGTCAATGTGTGTGTTCTGCCAACCCCACGGTGGGTGGTGGTTTCTGTGTGGGTAGTGGACCTACACATAAACCAGTTTCAGTAGAATATGTTGCCATATGCATGTTCATTAATCAGGACTAGATTCTCAGAACTGCAAGTTTCTTTTCCTTTCCTTTTACTTCTGTCTTTGTCTCCTCATCTTCTTTTTCTGCTTCTTCCCCTTGAAACGTTTTTGCCATTTCACGCACTCCTCTCCTTTCTCACTCTCTCTCTCTCTCTCTCTCTCTCTGTTCTGTTTTTTTCCTTCACAGAGCAGTCGAGGCGAGACGACCTGGAATCTCTGGGCTACGTCCTCATGTACTTCAACCTGGGCTCTCTGCCCTGGCAGGGCCTCAAGGCTGCCACAAAAAGGCAGAAGTACGAACGCATCAGTGAGAAGAAAATGTCCACCCCCATCGAGGTGCTCTGCAAGGGATACCCTTGTGAGTAAAGCCAATTTAAAAAGGTCTTTTGCAATAATGTACAGTGGGTACGGAAAGTATTCAGACCCCTTTAAATTTTTCACTCTTTGTTTCATTGCAGCCTTTTTCCAA
>NC_048427.1:14538358-14566247 GCF_013103735.1 Etheostoma cragini | reverse complement strand
GAGTGTACATTACTGAGAAATAAAATGAACTTTTTTGATTTTTGGAAAATGGCTGCAATGAAACAAAGAATGAAAAATTTAAAGGGGTCTGAATACTTTCCGTACCCACTGTAATACACCTTGACAGCTTTGAGTCAAACTCCTTGTACAGTATGTGCACACATACTTAGCCAATAAAGCTGATTTTGATTTCTCTCTTGTCTTTCCAGCTGAGTTCTCCACTTACCTGAATTTGTGTCGCTCCCTGCGGTTCGACGACAAGCCAGACTACTCATACTTGAGGCAGCTCTTTAGGAACCTTTTCCACAGACAGGGCTTTTCCTACGACTACGTCTTTGACTGGAACATGCTGAAGTTTGTGAGTGGTTTATCCAAAATTCAGACCTGTCCCACTCCGCAACAGTTTTAGTAACAGGACGCTGTGGCTGTCAGGCTTTTTGCTTGGCATGATTGCCAGACCTTCCTCCACAGTGCCGCGGAGGAGGGTCTGGCTAGTCCACACGGCATTCTGGGAAAAAAGGTGCTCTAGTTCTTTGGCATTTCTTTAAAGCAATCACAATCGTCTTGGGCGGTTCTATGTGCCGGACAGAGCCACGGTGCCACTGCAAAATAGCCTTAGGAAAGGAACTTGATTTGGTGGAACGTGTACATTCAAAAGTTGTTTTAGTCGTGCAACAGAAGACTCAGATTGGACAGATAGTCTAGTCAGGATTTACCCTGCAGAAATCTAGTTAACCATAGTCCTCATAAATCTACCGGAGGTTAAAGTTACAACACAAAGAAGGCGGAAGGTAACAGACATCCGGCCAAAAATAGTGACTTGCGGTGGAATTTCTGATAGCAACAGGGCAATCCCGGAAGAGGAACCTCATGGACATAGACTAGGCTTTTGGAAACTACTTCCAGCTTTGAGGTTTAAAAGCTTTTTCCATTATGTTTTTAGTCTATTTCTTCCTCTCCAGCGTACGTTCACATTCTGTCCTGTTTGTCTGTGTTTCAGGGAGCCAGCAGGACCGCAGAGGATGGAGAGAGAGAAAGGAGGGAGGGAAAGGAGGCGGAGGAGCGAGCAGGAGGAGGCCAAAGAGGAGCTGGAGGTCGAGCTCTACCACCTGGTCCAAACCCTTCAGCAGCCAACAGAGTCAGGAACGAGGCAGACGCTGCTCCCTCCAACCCGGCCACGCGTGGGGTCCAGCAGTCAGGTCAGGATCTTGTTTGTGGTTTCGGAGTTGCAGCTGTAACAGACTGAAGGCTTTCCATTCAAACGCGTGTCTATCTGTGTGTGCAGGTAACCGCTCTCCTCAGGCGGGGAGAGCAGAGCGAGCCGAGCGAGAAAGGAAGGTGGCCATGAGGCTTCACCGCGGGGCGCCCGCCAACGTCTCCTCCTCAGACCTGACTGCACGCCTCGACCAATCACGCATCACTGCGTCACAGGTAGGCAGATTGTGGCTTTACAGGTTCAGCAAGAGGAAGAAGGGAGTTGTTGCACGTTTTATTTGCATGCTTCTGGAGATTAAGGTTGCGATTCATAAGGCCCAGTCGTCACTAGTTGCAAGTACAAATTACATGCTTTAGATTTATTGCTGCATGTAACATTTAGAAAAGGTTGTGACCTCTTAATGATGCAACCTGAAGGGGTTTGTGTGTTTCCTGAATCCATTTTAGCCAATGCTAGCGGTCATTCTAGTCAATCGGTCTGCCATTCTAGTCCAGATTGAAATATCTCAATATCTTGTGGCCAGGTTGGATCAGTGGAGGAGCAGGCGCACATGTACTTTGAGGTTTATGACTCAACACAGCGGTCCAGAGTTTGAATCTGACGCGTGACGATTTCCAGCATGTCTTCCTCTCACCTTTCTCCCCTTGCTGTCCTGTCAAAAATTAAAGGCGGAAAAGCCCAGAAAATAATCTGTATAAAAAGAAATATCTCAGTATCTGTTGGGCTGATTCCCATGACATGTTGTGCAGACATTCATGGTCTCCTGAGGATGAATCCTACTGACATTTGTGATCATCTTACTTTTCCTGGTTCAGCGTGATCGTGAACGTTCACGTGATATGTCCTCATGACTTCTGTGATGCCCTTGCTTTTCTTGCAACGCCACCATCAGGTTAACATCTGTCTTTTATTTTTATTATTTATATCTCTCCAATAGTTTGGTTTGTGACCTAGTACCTGCATTACCAATGCAATTCCCATAGTTCACAGCTGAGGTGGTATGCTAACCCGCTAAACTAAGACGGTAAACATGGTACCTGCTAAGCACCAGTGTGTTAGTACTATCATTGTGAGCATATTCGTAAGCTGGGTTTAGCTTGGAACTCAAAACACAGCTGTGCCAAAGTGTATGCCCATAGAGCCGTTAGCATGGCTGTGGACTCTTCTTCTTGTTATTTAAGAATTTAAAAAACTCAACCACAAAGAAACTGCAGAAAGGGACATTTGGGGTACCCTCCTGGAGCTGCTCCCTCCGCTACCCGATACCGGATGAGCAGACAAAGATGGATGTAGACATATTGCTCTCTTTTCATATGTAGCATTATTTGATTTTGTGTGTGAATAAAATAGGTCAGAAGGATTCCCCTTTAAATTTGACTGCTGACATTGGATTCTCTGTAATGCTTGCCACTCATGTTGATCTGAATTCATAATTCATGATGCCAAATTGCGAATATTGGAGCTGGGAAAATATTCAAACATAATCGACTCATAATTACCACCACCAATATACTGATGTGAAGAGGTTTTGTTACTGTGCTCAGTTTAAGTCTGACACGATACAAACACGGAATAGACTAATCCACCAGGGCCCAAAGCCTCTTATAATCTATAATATGTAATTGGACACTCTCCAATGCTTCTTCATTTATTAGGGATCATGTCTGCATTCTGCTGTAAAGTCACCAGCCGTTTTTAATACCCCGTCTTTACATCACTACTCATATAATCTCACATGCACTATAACAATTTGGTGGAGCAGATGTTTCCAATTGAAATAGATACAATCTCAATGTACACTGTAGAATCAGCATTTGCATACATTAACTATGATGCAGACAAAACAAGCACGTTTGTATAATATCCTATGATCTTTGAAAGTTGTAAATAATTCAGATTAGAAGCCGTCCACTGATCCTTGGTGAATAAGATGACTTTGTGGTGGTTGTCTGATCTTTCTGGTCCAAACCTTTATTCAATTCCTGTGCTTCAATTTTCTCTGTGGGTCTACCCATATTCTAAAAATGTTTCCATGATAGTAGCAACCCCCTGCGAGAGGAAAACCCCTGTGAAACAGCCACCAGATCACAAATATCCATATTCAGATCAAATAGCCGGAAAGAAAACTAAACTCAGGATGTAAATCAAGAAGTAAGAAAGCGTACAGGGTATGGGCGTGGAAGAGCTCAAACTGTAACAGTACTGTTTCAGCTTTCTGTCTTCTCCCTTTGATTTGCTCCAAGCGTCTCATCTTTCCCTCCACACTCAGGTCAGTGTGCCGTTTGAACATCTGGCAAAGTGAGGTCCTCCTGGCTGGCCTGCAGGTTAGTGGCAGGTATGGAAATACACACAGACACACACACGCACACACACACACACACACACACACAATTGATAGAAAGACACCAGTTATTTATGTAATGAATTAATAGATCAATCAAATAGCCATGAGTAAGGTGTTGCTTTTTATAATTCAAATTTTCTACAATTAAAAAGTTGGTATTTTCTCTGTAGACTGAATGTTGCTTGTCATTTTGCTATTGCAATCTGAAGCAATGCAGCCAAAATCAATGTTTGTCATTGCAACAATCCTGTGATCATAAAACTGGGTGTTTGCAAAGTAGTTTTTTAAGCTACTCTGGATAATGTAAACCAAAAAAAAAAAAAGATTCTACAAGCTTAACAAAAAACTCAAACGCACTAAACATTACAGACTGAGTTTATCATTGTCACATAAACAAACAAAAAAGTTTTTGAGGTTGGGTGCAAAAAAAAAAAAAAGGTCAATGTCGTAATGCTTATATTCACAGGATAAGTCTTGTGTTGTACTTTATTTTTCTTATTCTCCACAAAGGACAAATGATTGTGTCTGTATGAAAACTCAATATATCTTATGCCTGTGTACCATAGACCTCCGTTTTTGTCCAGAAACTGTTTAAAACATCAATGTTGACATGCACCTTCATTGCCATGAACTTATACTTTGAGTCGATACTACGTACTGCTTTAAATACTCACCAGGGCATCTGATGTGCTGATGATGAAAATAGTCACCAACAAATGCACCAATAACTCCTGTTTGAGTAACAATTGCCACAAAAAAACAACAACTGCCAGCTGTTTTAGCCCTTTTTAAAGATGAAAGTATACATTTGTGACCTTCAATAGGAACCAAGGCTTTGGGATAAATGCCACAGACAGGGTAAAGAAGTCAGAAAGTTTTGGGAGACAGACTAAGGAATTGTTTGTATCATTTCAAGGAAGATATAACATGTTTCCATTTTATCCTGTCCACAGCTTGAACGTTGACATTTCTCTTCTGTGTTTTGTTTCTTGTGGTTCAGCAGCTGCAGGGTATCAAATACCCCTTATTTTTCAAATGGATGAATGAAAACATGAATGAGTGGAGGAGAACAAGAGGAGCAGGAGGAAGCGTTTCTGACCCTTGAAGAGGGGACGGAGGACATTGTGTGTCTGTCAGGAAGCTGTGTGAGCCGGGGGGACCGGGAGGAGCAGAAGGAACACTGAGATGATAGAAACCAGCGGGACAAACTCTTGGCTGGAACTGGACGCTCCAGCTTTTGGGGATGTGGCCAGATGGGGGGAAGTGGGTGAAACTACACGCTGGACCCGCCCCTCCTTCACGCATATTCACCTGTCCATCGATCTCAACTTGCAGAGAAACATCAAAGTGCACAAAATGGGCTAAATTTCAGTCATTCTGTGGTTTACACCTGTGATAAAATAATTTGAAAGAAAAATCAACTATCAACCTGATGATGTTTGAGAGCTACATCCACTGCTTATGGTGTTCTTGGTTACAAATAAATATGTAAACAATTATGGAGATGGGCATAAAACAAAAGTGTATTCAGGCCTATCACAGATGCGACAGGAGAATGCTTGGAAATGGATCAAAGAGAGGATCAGAGGAGGAGGAATGAATTAGAGAGACTGCGGGGAGATTTTGTGAGTGGGAGCGAGGCTGCTTTTTGTCAACAAGTGTCGGTGTCTGTCTGTGCGTTATTGTCTTAACTGTTTGTTTTGCCTTTAGATTCGCTTCAGAGAGCCTGAGGGCTGGAGGAGGGAAAGGTTACTGTGTATGATGAATTACCCATGAATCATCACAGAAGACTTATCCTCCAACTAAAACTTTCTCGTCTTGAATGTGGAAAGAGAAGAAAGAGGAGGAAGACTGCTTTGAGTTGAGGACAGATTATAAGGGATTGAGGATTGTATGATATGATATGAAAAAGCCCAAATCCAACTTGTACCTCCAGGTCTGAAAACGACTTGAGAAAGTTATACAACATTGGTGGTTTGTTCTTTACTTTTGCTTTATAACATATGTAAAAATGTGTAGATACATTTCGCCAAAATGTGACTGGTTGTTTGAAGATGGGGCTGGAAAGAAGAGTACTGTTTACTTCCTGACAGCCCTGGGCGAGGGGGAGGAGGAGTAAAACAGGCATTTATACCACTAAACTTTAGAGTCCGCCAAACGTGTGTATTTTGGTTTTCGACTGTGGCAGGCAATGACAGAGAGGTTCTTCTTCATATTTTAAGGAGTTTTTTTTTTTAGCCAGGCCTGTCAGGATGGACAGATGTCACTGATGGGAATGAGCTGCCAGATGTCCTGTACATTTCTTTCCCATGCTTTGACTTTATTACTATGATATTTGTGTATATTTTCCGAATCAATAAAAATATACACGGCTTATACAGACTTCTGATTGATTGCAAAGTATTGGACCATTCACATTTGTTATGTGATACTTCCTATTAAAGCAGTGTTGTTCAACAGGTTAGAGAAGAGAGCTTGTGACTGGGAGGTTGTCAGTTCAATCCCCGGACCAACAGGAGAAAGTCTGGATGGGGAAAGTGAAAGGGCAGCACTGCAGTGCCCTTGAGCAAGGCCCTAAACCTCAGAAACTCCAGTGGAGTTAATCATTGGCCAGCAGATCTGACTGTGGATGTACCGGGCAGCTTCCAGGTATGAAAGTGTAACTGTGTGAATGTTATCAGGGTTTCCTCCTTTGAATAAATAAAGGTTAAAATATTTTTTCCACATTTCCCAGTCATATGCATTTTAGAGTTTCATCTACCCCTTGACCCGTTAAAATTTCATTTTACACATTAAGCTTAACTTGTTTAAGAATTGAAATGCTTGTTTTATGCATATCTTTATTAACTTTCTTTTTATTTGTATGTTGTATGTGATTGTTGCTGCTGTTTTAAATTCTTTATGATGTCATGTTGTTAAATTCTGCTTGGGTTCTATGATGGTGTTTTATATACTGTTGTGTTTCTTTTCTTAAGATAGGAGTCATCATATCTGATTGCCTGTGTAAATCAAGGCAAGGGAAGTTTATTTGGATAGCGCCTTTCAACAACAGTTATTTATGTAAGAAAGAAATGTATTTAGAAATATCTATTAAAAAGAAGAAGATGCAAGGCACAGGGCAATTTAGAAAGCATAAAACATACAAATAGGATTTTAAAATGAGTAAAACCAATTAAGATGAAGAAAAGGAACTTGACAATCTCAGAGTCTATTGTCGGGATTTTCGAAAAGCTGAAACTGGGACTTTTTATGTACAGAAAAAGTATATGTACAAGTATATATTTTTTTTATTTAAGTTACATGCAGTAGCTAGGCTACAAAAAAAGAACCAATTAATATTATGGTTAATGCCCACATACACAGGACAAGAAGTCGAAAACTAATAATTCGTCAATGTGTGGAAGCTTGTGGGCTTTCACACCTTCCATACATCACTGCTTGTACACATCACGCACATTGCCACAGTATCTCTAAGTGCTGTACCCATGGATGTATTAGGAGAATGGATGTACCGAGAATAGACCAATAGACCTGCACATGCTCAGTGTCCAATAAACAAACCCCGCCTTCTTTGGGGTTATTAATGATAGTCTGTGTGTGATTGGCTGAACCGGTTCGTTGTTTGTTGTGTGGGCGGAGCTCCTCTGATCTGCAGTTAATCCGACAGGATTGGTTTGAAGTCAGCGGACTGGAGAAAACAGGAGCGGGGAAGAATGCAGGAGTCCACTGTTTTAACTCCACAAACAAGGACTTCAGACGATGTTAATGCACAGACAGGAGTACTAAAACGATAATTTATAAGTTTTTACACACGAGGGACTAACTTTGGACGTGAGTTTTTTTTGGGAGAGACGCAGAAATTGACGGGGCAGTCCGCCGAGGTCTCAACATGGATGTCCGGGGAGCAACGGTGCGACTCTGAGGAGGAATTAAGGCCGTTTCTGGGTCATTTCTGGTCGCGAGTTTGTCTGACGGAGCTGAGGATTTAAAATCAGCAACGTATTTAGCAGGTGAGCCTAGCTTCTAACACAGGTTAGAAATACTTCGCTTTAAGAAATTCACCTTTTTTAACTTGACTAATAACGTGTCTCTTTCTCAATTCTAGGTTAAAATAGTTCAAGTCTGAATTGTTGTGGCTATAAACTAAGGTAAGTCTTTTCAAGCTTTGCCATATACGTTTAATTTATTTGAATTTGAGTGTCGTTTCATGTTATTCAAACCTGTTACCCGCAGCATTAATTGGCAGCAGTAGGCTAGGCTACAATGAAAGCACTGATATGGAAGTAGGCTACTGCTCAAGCAAAGACAGAAGTGGTAACATGTTTTGGAGGCTTTCTTTTGGATAAACCCCAGTGGTGTTGCTGTTGTTGCTTCAACCAGTGTTCTAATCCAGTCGGTCTAACCTCTGGATTTACTTTCTATGAATTATAAACCCACCCCGTCTGCCCCCCATCACCCCTTTCCATCTGTTGCTCTGCTTTATTACTAACCCTCTGTCTCACTGATATATTATTCGTGTGTGTGTGTGTGTGTGTGTGTGTGTGTGTGTGTGTGTGTGTGTGTGTGTGTCTCAGACTGACCTTATTATTGACCTTATTATTGCCTTTTTAAATGAAACACACAGATGTCCCTTTGCTTCAGCACAGCATCATTTTGCTGTCACTTGCATTGTGTATATGTGTGGCTGCTGATGCCTTCACTTCTCCTTGTTGACATGTAGAGCTGCTGATCCCTGGCAAACCAATACAAATGACCTCCTCTCTCTTGCTCTCTCACACACATACACACACAACCATAACTCCTCTCACCCTCACATATAAAACTGTGTGTGTGTGTGTGTGTGTGTGTGTGTGAGAGAGAGAGCATTATTTCAGCCTGTCATTGTACTGTTTGTTCTGTGTGCTATGTGACTTATGGTAGCCACGCTACTCTGGCGGAGGAGACATGATCAGTCAGAATGAAGGATACCCTCACTCACTGTCTCTCTTTCTCATCCAGTGACCATTTTAAGCACTTATGTCCACTCTTTTGTTATTTCCATCCTATACGCCAGCTGTCTGTCAGTGTGCAAGAACAAACATACCCTGAGAACTTGACAGTGTTACCTTGGAGACTGTGACAAGCCGCAGCTTACGTAACTTGTCTTCTGGCCACTTTAAGCCCAGTCATCTTCAGCTGCAAGTGGATGCGGCACCAAATACGTCTTATTGTCCATCACGAATAAATTGGGTCAGGCTGAAGGCGGTTGATTCTTGTTCGACTCACTAGTCAGATATGGAAGGACATGAATATCAAAGGTGGGATTTTCCCAAAACTATTTTAGGTCCATTCTGTTGTTCGAGTCAGTTTTTTTTCCTACTTCAGAAGACAATTGGACACATTAGGGGTTTTAGAGCGTATATGGAGTTTGATTGCAGAAACATTTCAGTGATTAAAAACATAACTTTAAATACCAGTGTTGTTTTTTTGTCCTGTGAATAAAACAGTATTTTCTTATCTCACCATTTAGGCCCCAATTTTTAACTATCGTACAAGGAGGAATCATCGAAGCCTAAAAATACAAGAATGCCTTGCAGCTAAATGACACGTTGCTTTCTGCTGACTTGGAGAAATGGTGGCGCGTGTGAGCTACAGCTGAATAGTAGATGTCTGGTCACGTAATCTGGCAGCGGTTACATGGCGTTCTTTGGGATGTACACTGGCTTGCATAAGTTTACACACCCATGCTAAAGTTGAAGGAATAAAATAACATCTTTTGGAAATTGATCTTAATGCCTTAATCCCATTTTTTTAAAAGGAAAATCCAGCCTTTTAAGGACACCAATTTTCTTTTAAATGAATAATGTATTGTAAATACATGTTCTTCCTTAAAATACAGGGGGCATAAGTATACACACCCCTGTGTTAAATTCCCATAAAGGCAGGTGGATTTTTAAAGGCTAGTTATTTCATGGATCCAGGATACTTTGCATCCTGATAAAGTTCCCTTGGTCTTTGGAATTAAAATAACCCCCCATCATCACACACCCATCACCATACATAGAGATTGGCAGGGTGTTTTTCCAGTTAGCCTAATAGCTGATTTGATTTGCATTGAGATGATTTTATGGAAAGTTCCCCATGCCAATCTGTATGTATGGTGAAGGGTATGTGATTATGGGGGGTTATTTTAATTTCAAAGGCCAAGGGAACTTTATCAGGATGCATCCTGGATCCATGAAAAAACTGGCCTTCAATAATAAAAATCAGCCTGCTTCTATGGGAATTTAACACAGGGGTGTGTTTACTTATGCCCCCTGTATTTTAAGGAAGAACGTTTATTTACAATACATTATTTATTCACAAAGAAAATTGGTGTCCTTAAAAGTTTGGATTTTCCTATATATGTTTTTTAATTAGGGCATTAAGATCAATTTCCAAAAGTTTTTTTTTTTTTTTTTTTTATCCCCCTTTTTAATCAACTTTACAATAGGTGTGTAAACTTATGCAAGCCACTGTAGGCTAGTCCTAAAAATCTTTTCTTTCCATACAGTCACACAAATACCATGATACAAATTACACACACACACATACACAAACACATACACACACGCACGTCCTTGATTCATGGCGTAATGTTGACATGCAGTGTATTTGTGTGTCCTCCATCAATCAGGCAATCTCTGATTACACATTACATTGATAACAGAATGTGCGATCTATATTTTAGGTTGATGATTACTAGTGGAAATGGATTCTCATTCTCAACTAATTATGTCACAGTGTAGTCACTGTTAGAAATGTTTGAATGTACACACGCACAGACACCTTGTCTTTGTTCTGTGTCACTTCCAGATGCTGAAGCTGATGAGGCGAGATGTGCCGCTCTCAGAGAGGCTGGGGGAGGACTCTCCTCTGGCCCCAGCACCCGGCCCCCTGCCAACGGCAGCCCCAATGGGCCCCAACATTTCATGGCTCCCAGAAGCCCCTCTGCTGAGCCCAGACCAGCCTATCTTCCTCATGACACCCGCAGCGCAGGCTGTGTCTGGCTTCTTCGTCTGGACCGCACTCATTCTCACCTGTCACCAGGTAACCGCTTCCAAACAGCAGAAGGAGACAGAGGCGGTTAAATCATCATGTCGTCATTTCTACTTGATACTATTTTATGTACCCTTACTAAATTTAAACTAGATTTGGCAGACGTGCATGCGTGTGTGTGTCCTATAGGTTGAGAACTTGTGGTGGTGGAGGGCGAGGGATGTGACATCACGGCATCATGCCATCTTTAGTTGACTAGCCGTCATATTTTAGTCAATAGTTTATGAACTATTTATAAAAACAAAATGACTACATAACAAGATCTATCAGAAAGAACTATTTACATATTAAACAAACCAGATTTGAAGATGATACAAATGAAGTGTAGCTTTGCTTTATCAACTAAATCTGATTGGATTGTCAAATACAATTTGACAATCTGACCGTTCATACTAATGTATGGTTCTGCAGATAAATTACCTAATTAATGTTACCCACAGCTGAAATGTTGTATTAACAACTTAACCTTAAACCCATACTATGACCCATACAGAAAGTTACTTGTTATCATAAATCTTAACACTGGTTGTGTCCAAAATCACACTGCACTACATACTCAACATGTACACTATCGTTCAGCATATTTTTTTGTAAATAAAACAGTAATGTGTACCTTTTTGGATGCGCTTAGCTGTCATTTTCAACGTCACTTCTTGAGAGCCTCCTTGCTTTTGGAGACACGTAACCATGGTAACCCCTGCTAAGCTCAGCTTTAGCGGCATCGCCAGATAATGCTTAAACTACTGAAAAAGGAAAATAACTAGACCAACAGATGTTGTAAATATGGAGAAACATAAATGAAAGCGTGTTAGACGTTACAGAGCTGCCTTGGTTGCTGTCCGTCTGTCTGTTTTGAACGTTGTCGTTACTACCGCATTGCATTGTGGATACCTATTTCGGCGTTCTGCCAAGTGTTTTCATACCGTGATACCTACTAAAAATAGTATACAATTCACATACTTTTGGTTTTATACTAAGATTGTGGTCCGATGCACGGTGTGCAAGTTTACGAGGGGGAAGGGGAGGGGCCGGAGGCCACTGGTCTGTGTGTTAACGATGACATTGATAACTGGGGGAAAAAAATGTAATTTGATTTTATCAATCTACCTGGGTGGCGTGCCCAAGTAGAACCTTTGAATGGGAAAGACTGGTGTGTGTGTGTGTGTTTTAATGCACAAATGATGTGATGCTCTGAACACACAGACCTGTTCAGGCCCAGAGAAGGGCAGGGGTTGCTTGGCAACATCCCTCGGCAGGTGTTTGTGATACAGAGCATGAACACATGCGCCCGCGCGCGCGCAAAGGGGAAACTTGATCCAGGTGCATGACAAGCCTGTAGAGTCAGAGGTTTGTTTTCACACTATTCCTAGTAAACGGTGTAGGTGAGGTAATGTATTGACTCGCTGACCAGACAGCAAGAGACATTGATACACTGTATACAAATCTGAGTATTCCAAGTCCATTTTTAAAGCTCTGCTCCAACCTAACTTGTAGACTCGCTGTCTTATCTTGCTACACTAGTGTTTAATCCCTTTGTTACAGGCTTACTCGTCTACAGCCATAGTAAGAACAGGGAAGCAGCTTTTCTTACTTTTGTCACAAAGCTATGAAATACGTTACTTTTAATCTAGCTTTAGCACCTCACGCTTAATTAACTTTCATCTTCTATCAATATTTAAAGTGTCTCTTCTGTCCGTCCCAGATCTACATGCACCTACGGTTCTACAGCTCGCCGAGGGAGCAGCGCCACATCGTACGGATCCTCTTCATTGTTCCTATCTATGCCTTTGACTCTTGGCTCAGCCTCCTCTTCTTCACCAACGACCAGTACTACGTGTACTTTGACACCGTCAGGGACTGCTATGAGGGTAAGGACATGGTTTTGTCTTTGTCCAGTTCTGTCCTGTCACAGCTCAGTCTGTGACTTGCACTGATGATGCAGTTTTATTAACGCCGCTGATTCAGCAGACAACAACGGTGAGGGCACAAAATCGATGAACTGTCAGCTTTGACCGTACAGAACACAAGAGAAGCTCTCGCCCGTTGAATGCCGTTTTGTGAAGTGGAATGAAGATCGATTTAATGGCTATATTTTATTCCATAGATGGATTTTTAAAATCCTTTCCACCTCCTTGTCTGCCCATCCTTAACAGGTTATTCCACCTACACAGTTAATGGTTTTTCCAGCAAAGTGCCCTCTCACCCTCATTTGCCTCCTGCCTTGTCGTATACCAGCCTTTAGTTGTTTATCCCATTTGAAAGGTCTTGGAGCAGACTTACTTTTCTAAAGATTTGGATACTAAAATGAAGATATTCATTAAATATTACAAATTTTCATAGAAACTGTAGTACTCTTCTCGTGAACTGAGTATAACCTTGGAGGATTGGCGATTGCTGTGACTTTAATTTCTTAAATTTTTACATGTGACGTTCCCACAGTGTATTTTGAAATTCCTTGTCTTAATGTGCACATTTTACTGTAGCACGGTCGTGCTGATTATTTCCCTGCTATTATCCATGAGTGTGCATCACAGAAACTTTGTTTTAATAGTATTTTGAGTTGAGTTAGTGCAACTGAAATCTAGTAGGAAGGATGTAAAACATGGATCAATGGCTTACTGCTCACTGTAGAATAAGGACGGTGTTTATTTACGTCGTGTCAGAAAAGTTGATGGTGTGTTGGCAGCTTTGCTGAGCGGATGGATGACGCAAACAAAACAAATGCTGCCTGATGCTTTGAATCTTGAACGACATCGATGAATTGGCAGAAAGGCAGCTGGCTGCCTCCGCTCCTCATTTCTCCAGAGTTGTGACGTTCAGGATAGAAATAGTCTGCTAACTGTGAGTGACACTTAGCACAGGCGTCAAGTCTTGTGTCAGCGAATGGATGATGCCACATGCATTCAACTATGGCGTGGAGGCGCTACATCCTACATACAAACTACTCCAACAGATGGTTCTCCTCCTTGTTTTTTCTCTTCATCTCTTGCCGTTATCCTTCCTCCCTTCACTGCTTTCTCCTGTACCTCCACCTCACTCTCAACCAAGTCTCTTTCTTATTGTCCGCATCTTCTCCTCTCTTCCTCCTGTTTGTCTTCCCCTTCCCACAATGCTGCTGCTGAGCCCTGCCCAGGTCTTTTCCTGAGCAAGGCTGACTGACCTGTTGCATGGCAACCGCGCCTACAAATCTTTCTCTTCAACCAGAGTGGCTGCATCTGATAATGAGTTACTCTCAACCAAACTTACTGCAAAGTTCCCATTCTCATTGTACATATGCCTGCCGTATCACCGTGGCAACTAGCAGTGCCAACGGGGTCCGTGGAGAGAAGGGAAAGAGCATAATGGCAAACAGCTGAGACACAGGGAGAGCTACTCCCATCAACCAGTTCTCATCACTCAGCTCTGTATATTAGCTGTTGTTAAAGTCAGACTGTGAACTGGCCTTTATGGAATCTTGTTACATAAGTATTGTCTAACAGGAGACTGACGTCATACAAAAGACCACAGAAGGAAGAGATGAATATAATAACTCTGCAGAAGCAGATAACTGATGTAACAAGAGTTATTGCCAGCAGTGCAGCTGCTTTGAAAATCAGTGTTGTGACACAACACTGCAACACACACAAACATCCTCCTGAACCGTTGACACACACAGACAGACAGACAGACAGACGCCATGGCAAACACCCAGGATACTTCACATTTTCACAACCAACTGATATACATCCCTCACGCCAACCTTGTGTTACCTCACATGCCCGCTCTTCTTGAGATGAGAGAATGTGTGTTAACAGGATTAGTCTGGCTGTGTTTTTATGAGCCCGTTGGTCGTCATCACCCTCTCACTGAAACAGCAGAGGAGAGATAACCCACTGGTCACAGGAGACAGGCAGCTGAAGATCAGTCACACAGGGAGAGGTGGTGCATACGTGCGTGTGTGTTTTGATCTTGTAGCCTCGTGAGATCAGTCTTGGGATTCTCATCCAGAAAGGGAAGACGTTTCTGCAGCTTGAGGCTGGAAACAAATTCCTACCATTTTAAGTACCAAACTTAATATTTAAGAATTAAAACTCAAAGTATATTATCTAAAGAACTAAAACTCCCGTTGGATCAGGTTGTTTGTGCTGTTTAGCTAAATAGTTTTTTGTATGGTTGTGCATTGCTCTTCGCCAGTGGTATAGCACAGAAGTCGAGGCTCTGTACCTAATGCAGCCATAAGTGTGATTTATACTTCTGCGTAAAATCTACACAGTGGCTGCATCCGTAGATACGTGGAGACATGAAAAATGTAACGTCACGGCGACGCACGTCGTGTGTTGGCAGCATTGCATGTCCCCCGACTCATCTCCCACTTCTCCTTTTTCCATAAACAGCATGAAATCAAGGACAGGCTTAACTTTTCCTGCTAAAGATCAGAAAACACAGAGGACTTTGTTTATCTTAATATGACTTTAGAGTCGCTACTTGCGCCAAAGCCAATCGCGTCACTCTCTCACTTCTCCCTCACTCTACCACACACTCCCCACACAAACACACACACACGCCAGCTCGACACACACCAACGCATAAGTATAAACTTCAGGCTACTTACGTAGTCTAATTAGGGCCACACATCATGCTTTCCTGGGCCACTTTACCCTTTGATACATCCAATCTCATGGCTGTACATTTAACTGATTCAACGTATTGTATGGTTAATGTTTTTACAACATATTAGAATAAAATTCCAACTGATAAGTAGTAGTGTTTCCCCTACACAGTATATAGTTTTTTTTTCTGTCAGCAGGACTGTTGAGTGTCTGTTACCTGAACTTCTAAAGTCAGTTCAACAGGTTAACGGGATATTATACCGTTGGAAATATATCTTTAAATTGGGTCACTTATGTAGTAGAAATCCCAGAATGCACTTGCTTCGCTGCTCGAAGAGTCCACTCCCAAGCCACGCCTACCGTTTACTGACATTAACAGGGATGCATTCAACTCTAGTGTGTTTTATTGTTATTTCAGCCATGAACATAAAAACATTTCACCGTTGCTCAAGTGGTCTCACACATTTAAACTTTATAAACAACCTAACATAAAAACAAAATACGAAACAACATTTAGTGCACCCACATTATAGCCGTAAAGTTCAGCTAACGCAATGGTAGCATTAGCGCTTGGAGGGATGTAGCTAAACACGGAGTATAAACACAGCCGTGAATTTACGTGGAATGTAGAGCAGTCGGCATTTAACAGTCACAAACTCCAGCAGCTGTTAGCAATTTCTGCACCAGTCCATTGTTCATTGTTGTTAAAGTTTAATTCTGAAAATAGATAGATGTAGCTTAGCTCCAAGATTGCTGACACTCGACTCGCTTCGGCTTGCTTTGGGTCCAACCCCCATATGGTCAGGTTGAAAACATGAGGAACTAGCTGGCTGGTAGTCCACGGCCGCTGGGCAAAAATGCCTCCGATGACACACAATGATGATTTTTTGAGTAATCTGCGTTTTATTACGCACAATACAGAGATCTCTCTCCTCGGGGACAAGATGGAGGGAAGCACGGTCATTAATAAATACTACTGCGTTTCTACTGATACAAAGCTTAATCCTAATCGGTGAAGTATCCCTTTAAGTGTCGGTAGCATACCTAGAAGAACCTTCCAATGTTGCAAGAATCTGGATCCAGCCTATTTCCTCTCTTACCTGTCAGACGATGGCAGGGTGCTCTTAATAGCGACCGCCTTGACCGTTTTACTGAATCTAGTGATGGTGTGTACCTGCCTTCGTACAGTTCCTGAAACGGTCTTTATGAAATACTCACATGTAACATGATTAGTCGACTAATTGGTCGTTTTGGACTTTGAGTTTTTATGCTATTTTTTTCATGCTGAATGACTTATTTTCAAGAATATTATAAGCACATCTCTAGTAACACAAGATTTAAAGTAATGCTTTTGCATGATTCTTTGTGGAGAAACTCAGTTTTTCTGATCTTTTGATTAAATCAACTAATCGAGTAGTCAACAACATTTTATGAATGTTAGTCAACTACGAATGTCATTAATGGAGGACAGTCCTAGTAAGAACATCACATATAGAAAACAAAGGATTCTGGAATATGTCTGCTTGTAGATGGCAAAGTAAGTGTGACAGGAAATAATGTTTGTTTGTTTGTTTTGGGGGGGGGGGGGGTTGTGGGTGGCTGAGTGATTCATCTGTTGAACCTTTTTTAGTTTTGGGGTTTTACAGTTTAAACTGTTTTCTCACAGTTTCCAACTGCAGCTTGACTATTTTATAGGCTATACAACAAGAGCTGCTTTCACACAGGCTACATCAAGTTGAAATGTGTTTGTTATAATTATAATTCATATGACAACTTGAAGATTATAGCTCAAAGCAGAAATCCAGTGAACACCTACTCAGTCATTGTTGACAGATCAGAAAAAGGAAACAATAATAACAACCAACCCTTTCTGTCCTTGTTTTCTTCCCCCCCCCCCCAGCGTTTGTGATTTACAGCTTCCTGAGCCTGTGCTATGAATACTTGGGGGGCGAGAGCGCCATCATGGCTGAGATCAGAGGAAAACCCATCGAGTAAGTCTCTAATTCCCCCAGTTGAAGGATTAGATTCTAACAGGCCGTGGAAAAACCCAGCATGTAACGAGGGGGTTTGATCAGCAAAATGTGTTTGCGTTCAAAGCAATTATTGCACATACTTTCCTTTTTTTTAGTTTTTTTTCACTGCTCTTCGTTTACACCAATTCACCAGAAGTATTAGAAACGGCATCAGGGGTAATTGGGGTGTTTTGTACCCATCAGGTCCAGCTGTATGTACGGTACCTGCTGTTTGAGGGGGAAGGCCTACTCCATCGGCTTCCTGCGCTTCTGCAAGCAGGCCACTCTGCAGTTCTGCGTGGTGAAACCGCTCATGGCCGCCATCACCGTCATCCTGCAGGCCTACGCCAAATACAAGGACGGAGACTTCAAGTAAGTGCTGCAGAAACGTAAAGTGCGGGACAGAAAATCAGTGAACAAAGATGCCATCGAAGTTAGAAAAAAAAACTGGAACTTGTGGATTATTCCTTTTCATTTTTTGATGAACTGATTGTCCCAGACTGATCATCACCCCCTCCACTAATAGTTTCAGTTTAGGGCATTCATTCTCTCTAATGGGAGATTTAGGCTTTAAGCACCACCTGCAACAATAGCAATCAGAACAGAACCAGCCTACGTCAAAACCAACACAACTAACACTGTTCTCTCTGACTTCTTTCTCGACAGTGTTGCCGGCGGTTACCTGTACGTGACCATCATCAACAACATCTCGGTCAGCTTGTCTCTGTATGCCCTCTTCCTCTTTTACTTCTCCACCAGGGAGCTGCTCAGCCCTTATAGCCCCATGCTCAAGTTCCTCATGGTCAAGTCCATCATCTTCCTGTCCTTCTGGCAGGGTAAGCCGCAACGCACAACACGCTTATTATTCATATATGTACCTGAAGGTAGTTGTATCTTCATTATGTATCATCTTGTCATTCGGGGTCAGGCGTCTTGCTAGCCATCCTGGAGAAGTGCGGGGCCATCCCCAAGATTGACTCAGTGGACGTGTCTGTCGGTGAGGGGACGGTCGCCGCCGGTTATCAGAACTTCATCATCTGCATCGAGATGTTTTTCGCGGCGTTGGCTCTGCTCCATGCTTTCACATACAGAGTCTACATGGACAAGAGTCTGGATTCACAAGGTGAGAGGGAAGAAGGACACTTACAGCATGATTTCTAACGCCGCGCCAGAGTTTACTGTCTGCCTTCCAAATGGAAGGATCTAAAATAGCATTTTGTCTCCATTTTCATGTTGCATGTTTTCTCCCTCATGCCCCTTTTTTTCAACCAAAATTCTCCCACATCTCGGTGTACTTCTTCCCCCATTTTTTTTTTCTTCACCTTTTAACTTTGTACTCTCTTCTGCCTATCACTCATGTTTTTGTTTCTACACATCCTTCTTTATGTCTTTTTTCTTCTCTGCTGTACCATAAAGGACCGGTTCCTACATACGGAGAGTTTGGTAGGTTTAACACTGATGCTGTTTACTCCACAATCCCCTAGTCCCGTCCTTCTCACATGTCTTAAATTAATTTTGTTTTTTACCTGTCTACGTCACTGTGAAATGAACCATTTCCCCTTTTTATTCCCTTCCTCTAAATCACATCCACTGTCATCACAATTCCTCCTTTCCCCCCCATTTCTTCACCACGCATTCCCTCCTTTTGTCTCGCCATTTAACATCCCTCTAAATCACCGATGCCCTGTTCTTCTCTTGTCTCTGTTTTTCGTCCATTCATTTCCACCCCCACCCTTCTTTCCTTCCACTAAATCACTTCTCTTCTCCCGCTCCTCTGACTCTCTTCTTCTCCTTTCTCTCCTCTCCATTTGATTTGCCACATCGCTGCCTAAATCACCATAAACCCATCCTCCCATTATGTTTTCCCTCCTTTTTTTTCTTTCACTCCTGTCCTTCCTTTCCTTTTCTCCTCCCTTAAATCACTCCTGGACCTGTCTACACCCTGTATGTCCCACACTGTCCCTTTCTCCCCCTTTCCTCTTCCTTCAGACCCCATTTACTCTATTCCACCTCTTCTCCTAACCTCTAACTCTTTGCTCTGGTCTGGTCTGGTCCCCCCCCACCCCCCCGCAGGTCGCTGTGCCCCTATGAAGAGCATCTCCAGCAGCCTGAAGGAGACCATGAACCCGGGAGACATGGTCCAGGACGCCATCCACAACTTCTCCCCGGCCTATCAGCAGTACACCCAGCAGTCCACGCTGGAGCAGGGGGTGCCGCAGCCCGTCTCCCGCACGCACAACGCCGTCAGCGGACGCGGTGACACGGAGAAGACCCTCCTGCTAAGCTCCGACGACGAATTCTAGAGCCGAAAACAAGACTGTTTTAATGACCGATGGTACTTTATCCTCCTGTGCAGCCGGTCTCTCTCTCTCTCTCTCTCTCTCTCTCTCTCTCTCTGTCTGTCTCTCTCCCCCCCCCCCCCCCCCGTGTGTGTGATGGAGACTGATCATGGATGCATGGATCTTCCTGCGTTACTTTCTGCACCCACATTTCCTGAGCGCTTTATTTAGCAGGAACACTTAAGCTGATTTGGTGTTAAACCCTTGGCAAGAAGATAAGAAGGCTTGTGTCAGTTTTCAGGAAGGTTTGTGAGTCACACTCTCACATACTGAATCATACTTGACTTTTGGAAAGTTTCAGCTCAGTCATGTGGCAATGCAATCATCCTAATGGATGTTATGGTTTTTGTCCTTGGGCATTGGTTTACATTTTGAAAGCTCTGTTGTAAAAAATAAATGTTGAGATACAAATTTGAAACTATTTAACAAATTAGTTGGTCTGTAAATACATTCACATGCTTCAAACGGAAGAAGAAATCAGCCATTAGAATGTTTTACAAAGATATCAACTGAACCTAGATGGATTTTATGTGATCTGAGGAGACCCTGGTGCATTGTGGGATTTAAGGGATACCCTTCACTGCAGTGTGGGGATGGATTTAAAGGGAAACTAAGCGGAAAAAAACGAGTTAAAGTCAACTGTATGGATCAGGAAAGCAGATTATAGATTATACAGTACAGCTGCACCAGGAGAGATGATCATCAGAGCTGGTCAGGATTACGCTGGGGGTACTGGGCCGGTATTTGAATGGCTGGGATTAAAGTCTGTGCCGGTTCACTCAGGGAGTAGACCTCTGCAGGACACAATGGAGGTTAACTGGGGCGAGGGAAAAACAAGAGGAATATAGGTTAGTAGAGGAGCTTCATCAAATGAATTAAAGCTTTCCTTCAATAATACTCACTGAAAAAACCCAAAAGGGATTTTCTCTCTCGCTCTCTTTCACAAACACACTAGTCATTTAATTTTAAGTAGTGCATTTTCAAATATCCGCCCATTTCACAACCTAAGCGTCCTGATTGGCTCCAGAAACTTGAGAAAGACTAAAATCCATCCAAAGTAGGTTTGTTGTGTGTTTCTGCACTGGCCCTGACACACCCACTGCAGTCAATTCTCTGTCAGCCAATCAGGTTTCAGTATTGTAAGTTTATTTTTATTTTATTTTTTTGGATGTAAGGCTCTGTCTTAAGCGTAGTTTCAGTTTTTGCAGCAGGAGGAAGCAAGCAACTGCACATTTTACAGTTCTTATCGCGAGCTAGTTATATGTGTGTCACCTACCACATATATATTTGATGCATTTACAGTCAATATTCTCTCAGTTAAAAATAACAATGTGTAAACTTGTTACATTTCTTCAACTTCTGTTCTTCCAGGCAGTCTTATTTTAGTTTAAGTAGATAAAAAAGGGAATCCAAGGCACTCTTCTCCAAATTATTTAGAAGAAGAGTGCCTTGGATTCCTTTTGAATTTCCGCTCCCAAACCGCTCCTGCAATCTTCTGACTGAACTTCCTGAGCACCCGGGACCTTTTTGTCATGCCAAGTCTTTTTTATTTTTTGTTTGACGTCACCGCAGGCAGAGCTAGTTATTTGTTTTACACATAATTGGAGTTCTTGAGTCATGTGAATGAGTCATGGCGAGTCTGCCAACGTGTTCATTGCCATGGAGTGCCACTGCCCCGCTGTAGCCCCGTGTGAACAGCAGGGGGCCGCGTGCAGAACACATGGGCACACTCGCACTCTTATCAACAGGCAGTTATTATCACACACAATAAGCTTGGTGCACGTGTAACTGCTTTGTCCGAGCACGCCCCACCTCAGACAGTGGTCATGGGTCTTTCTTTTATTTCTGCCTCGGCCTGACATAATATAGGTTAAATAGGACAGAAGCCATGGCTGTGCACAGAAGCCGTGTCCTATTTTTAGACTCTACTGTGTCTGGGTAATTGGGTTGCTACATTTTGACATGGATACAAAATGGATTATTTTAAACATAACTGAGCTTCATCCCTCTACAAGTGACCCAGAAATGCACCGGTCAGTTTCTTATCTAATTAAATGCATTGTAATTCTGAACACTTGAATGACAGTGCCGATATTTTGGGGTTAAAGACATTCTTTTGTGCGTTGGTTGGTGTGCTTCTATGGACATTGTCATGCTACAAATTAAAAAACAAGTCTTATCACAGTGTAAACTAACCGATGCAAGAGGTATATCCATTGTACCACACTTTGAATGTCATTAGTCCCTTTTGAGCTTCTTCCTCCTTCTCTACATCTTCATCATCTGGTGACGTGTGCTGAGGGAATGCTGCAGATGTAAATACGGTGTCCAGTGCTGTCTACAGAAGGAGGGATGTATGTTGGAATAGTCATGTATGCTGTAAAGATGGAGCGCAGGAGAAGAAAAGACCTCGTTTTGTATTTTTTACTGTCTTTTGTTTGTTTTTAATTATGTCACATGTTTTTTTGTTTTCTAGTTGTTTGTATATGATAAAGCTGCTTATGATGCTATTATTTCAATATCTACAGATATATTAAAAGATATTTAGTCTGGTATGAAAGTGTGTTTGTTTAGTTTTGTTTATCTAAGAAAGCCACTGCATGTGAACGCTTTGTTTCAAGACAGTTTTTGATTAACTGGTTAACATTTCCTAAAATTGCATCTACTTCTCCCTCATTGGGAAATTCAGAGTCTATGAATATTAGTCCAAATCCTTGACATTCCACTTCCGGGATTGCTCCGGTGCCACAGGAACATCCCCTGGATGCATGTATTTTTGCTGATATCAGTTACATTCCACTTTCATTGTGTTGTAATTTTTAACTCCTGTGGATTTCTGAGGACTCTGGTTAACTGCTCCTCAGACCTCCAGAGTAAATCCTGACTAAAACTACTTTTGAACGCACACGTTCCACCAAAACAAGTTCCTTCCCGGTGCTGTTTTGCAGCGGTTCTGCACAGAGCTTAGCACTGCCTATGATGATTGTGATTGGTTTAAAAAAAAAAAAAAAGCCAAAAAAACAGTGCATGTTTTTCGCCCGTCCCAGAATGCTGTGTGGGCTAGCCAGACCCCCCTCCGCCGCGCTGTGAAAGAAGGTCTGGCAAAGTGAGACTAATGAATATTTAGATTGTATTCATTTAAAATATCCCCTACTTCACTGGAAAGTTCCTTCTCAGTGTTCTTTCTGTTACATAGTTAGAGTTACATATTGGACCATGATTGGCCCTAAACTGGTGATGTGATGTCACGAAGTCCTTCCTGTATGTGTTTGTCTTAAACTCAGATTTAAGGTGAGCGAAGAAACTTCCTCCCTTCAGCACATGAATGGGAAAACAAACTGCTCACACAGCATTCTGTACGGAGAAGCTCAAACTGAAGCAACAAGGGACACAATCCATGTTTGAGTGGAGGGGGACTTTGATGTGTCTTCAGGTGACGTCTTTGCGGTACTGTAAGATTTTTTTTTTTTTTTTACAGTGAATTCCATCCTACGGGTGCTAAGTGTAGCAATTTAAACTCCAAACGTTTATATTAAAACAGGATAATTGATCTCTGTGTACTTTAGTGGTGTTAAAGGAGAACTACGCCAATTTTCTAAATTCATACATGTTGTCCCTGTGGTCTAAGACTGTTCACAAGTTCCAGCCAACATAAACAACTCCTTTCCAAATCTAAAAACCAGAGTGCCAAAACTCTTATTTGTGATGTCATCAAGTAGCCTACTGTCACGATCCAGTCTGTTCGTTGATTGGCCGCCTGGCTGGGGATGGGGGCGTGGCCTACCTGCGCCGCCAGGCTGAGACTATTAAGTTGTGTTTTTATCCTGTCTCTAAATCTTTACCAAATGAACTGTCAAGCCTGATGCAACGCCACTGGATGCCACACCGACCGACAAAGGGTGAGGAGCGGGCTAGCCGACGACAACGCCGAGGAACACCGGGTAGGCCTTAAACCCTTACCTTCCGGTACAGGCGGCTAAGCAGATAGGTCCTAGCAACATTTGTGCTTGCAAAACCATGCTCTGTTATACATTTTAGACATAACCAGAGTAAGCAAGTTCCCAGGTTTGGTTATGACGTGACGGTACACACGGCGATACACTGGTAATGACGTTTAATCATCTATCCAGCCAAGTTTAATAGCTCACATTACTGTACTGTGTAAACTGTTACCTTCATTTAATATTTTGTGTGGAATGTTTTTTGCGGGGTGCAAATGCTCAACCACAACAAGTTGCATTTCCATTTTGCAGAGCCACCGTCAATGCGTCGGTAGTTGCCAGATGCATGTGTTTTCGCTGATTAACCTTTTACTTCTGTTTTTTGTTGAATTTTAGGAGGACTACGGTTACCTGCTCCTCAGATCTCTGCAGGGTAAATCCAGCTAGCTAGACTATCTGTCCAATCGGAGTTTTCTCTCACATGACTGTTTGCAGCGGCTCCGTGCGGAGTTCAGCGCCGCCCATGATGATTGTTATTGGTTTAAAGAAATTGTCTACTTGATGACATCACACATTGGAGACTTCTCTGGTTTCTGGCTTTGAGAGAGAGATGCTCACACTCACATATTTATTTGACTTTCCTTGGCCAAATAACGTATTGGAATTCTAAATTTAGGTGGTGTTCCCCTTCAAACGTAAAGAATGAAGGCACCATTTTCCCATAATCCCATTGCTTTCCTCAACAATAGGGATGCCTAATGGTCTGAAATAATCACTCTTTTCAACATCTGCTACTGTGAACAAGTTTAAAGTGTAGGAACAGCTGTATTTTGTGCTACGTCATCAATCCATGACAGATTTAATGTAACAAAATGTTGCATCAGATACAGTGGTTCTTCATTTCTTATTTGTTTTGCACCTACATTTTCAGATCACACTAATTTATATATGACAGATAAAACAAGTAAACACAAAATGCAGTTCAATGAAGGTCTTTATTATTAAGGGGGGAAAAATCCAAACAATCTAAATGGCAAAAACACGGAACAGTGGTGACCTTTTCTCGAGGCTGGCAGACCAAACTTATCCACAAGAGCGTAGCGACGACTCATCCAAGAGGTCACATAAGACCCCACAACAACATCCACAGAACTGCAGGCCTCAGTTATGGTTGGTGTTCCATGACTCCACCTTAAGAAAGAGACTGGGCGAAAAGGGCCTGCATGGCAGAGTTCCAACATGAAAACCACTGCTGAGCAAAAAGATTAAGGTTCATCTCATTCTTGCCAGAAAACATCGTAATGATCTCCATGACTTTTGGGAAATTACTCTGTGGACTGACTAGGCAAACATTTTGGAATGCGTTTGTCCCGTTACATCTGGTGACACCACAGTTCAGAAAAAGAACACCATACCAACAGTAAAATATGGTGGTGGTAGTGTGGTGGTCTGGGGCTGTTTTGCTGCTTCAGGACCTGGAAGACTTGCTGTAATAAATAGAACCATGAAATAATGACATCTAAGTCTCTTGAAGCTGCACTTTCATATGTCCTTTTGTAGTTTTGCCTGTTTAAAGCTGATGCACTTGCACTTGCAGCACTTACTACTTGTTGTCTCAGGGTTGAAAGCACTTAATTGGAAGTGTCTTTGGGTTAAAAAGCGTCAGCTAAGTGACATGTAATGTATTGACATCTGCCGTCTATCAACAAATCCTGAAGGAGAATGTCCGGCCAACTGTTCGTGACCTCAAGGTGGAACGAACTTGGGTTCTGCAGCAGGAAAATGATCCAAAACTCACCAGCAAGTCCACCTGTAAATGTCTAAAGAAAAACTAAATGAAGACTTCGGAGTCAAAGTCCTGACCTGAATCCTATTGACATGCTGTGGCATGACCTTAAAAACTTCATGCTCAAAACCCTCCAATGTGGCTGAAAGATGAGTGGGCCAAATCCCCCCCCCACAGAGCTGTAAGAGACTCATTGAAACGATGATTGCAGTTGTTAGTGTTAGGGGGCAATCACCTTTTCACACAGAGCCATGGAGGTTTGGATTTTGTTTCCCTTAGTACTTACAAGCTTCATTTAAAAATTGCATTTTGTATTTAATTGTGTTAACTTTGACTAATATTTCAAATTTGTTTCATGATCTGAAACATTTAAGTGACAACAAAATTAAAAATCAGGAAAGGGGCAAACACTTTTTCACACCACTGTACGTCATCCTCGTGCTGTACAATGTGTAAACAAAAAAAACAGTAAAGGACAGTGTGCCGAGTCAGCATATGTTTTGCATTGTACTGCACGTAAGTATGTATAGAATGCATGAAAGGTGAATCTGCCCGTGACTTACTGCATCATTGGTTTTGAGTTAGTCACAGAATGAAGAGAAAAAAATCTCAGGTAAAAAAAAGAAAATGAAAAAAAGACATGTATACACGTATGGTCTGACTACATATCTGATCTGATCATGTCTGACTACTGGTGAAAAAGTGTAGTTTCTACTTTGACCTCGAGTTTATCTTCTGATCCGGAGAGATAACTTGTGCAACACATCCTGTAGATCCACTTCCTTTCCGTACCACATGTGCGTCTACGTATCCCATCCAGCCCACAAGCACACCATTTTATGTACAATATGTACAACATTTATTATAATTAATATATAAAATAGACAATGTACTTAAATTTTCACAATAGAAAAAATACAAGTAATAAATACAAAAAAAAAACTTTTTTTTGTTTTGCAAGTCTTACAAAACATCCAGCACAATTTGACAGATGTGAGACGTTAAAATATTGAGAATAAATGCTTTGCCACACTGATTCATATATAGCTAAATATATGCCTCATATCGTAAGGAGTTATTTGCCAACACAGTCTAAAGTGTTTACAATGCCTGCTTAGAAATGATATGCTAGCACTACTCAGTGGCCTAGACTCCATCAAACCCAGGCCTGTTGGAGCACACCTCGGCTGAATCCGGCCCGCCACTGATGGAGGTCTTCAAGTGAATAACGCACCACCTCTTTCCACCTTCTTTGCCTACTTTCTTTCTCCATCATTCGACCACTCCTCAGCCTTCTTGTCTCCTCCTCGTCTCAATCTTTCTTCCCACATTTTTCTTAAACATCCCGTGGACCCGCCCCGCCCAGCCAGTACAGAAGTGACCTTAATTTGTCCACACGAACAACATACAAATCATCATAGAAAAATAATATCCCTCCAAGAATCCACTATGACAAGCCAGTACGAACATGGCAAAAACACACACACACAACAAAACAAAAACCATCATACAGCAATATGGCCATTGGCTTTGAGCATATTTCTACATAGCTAATAATAATTAACATTTTGTAAAGTAATCATCGTTGCCACACAACACAATAATTAGACGTGAGAATATCCCCGGACTAGTCGAAAGTAAGTACTTCTGAAAAACAGTACGTCACAGCACTCGTTAGCTTGTCTTTTCATAACAACTACCTTTAAATACAAATAAAATATAGAATATATCTCTGATAAATGTCACTCAACATCTCGTCTCTCAACGGTACGTACAAACAAGACCACAAAACGGGAATGTATGCAGAGGATTCGTGTCGACTTCAGGGTGATTCCTACCAGATGCGACTCTGCTTTTACGTGTTTGTAGCAAAATGACCAACGTTTGTTGTTGGCGGTCTAGCAGATACGGTGGGAAAAGAAAGCCACAGCAGACTGTAGCGAAGATTGTAAAATGAGCAATGCTGGATCATAGCTCAGAAAATAGCAGAATCCAGAGAAATTCTAAAGAAGGAAATGTGCGGTTGTGAACAGTCAACAATGAGCGATTACGGTCCGGTTTGACCCCTTTCCCCTCTTAGTTTTGCATTCTTCTAATTCCAACATACACTGAAGGCACTGCATTATTGTGAGAAATGTGTACACAAGCAGTACAAAGTTAATTTTCCCGTCACATGGGACAGGGGGTAGAACAGGTGGGAAGTACTGGCAGGTGAATCCCAACAACTAAGAAATGTCACAGAACGGCTAGAGGGACCTCATGAGTCACAAATGCAGCGTTTCTCAACCTTTTCATGGCCATTTTTGTTCCCAAAATCCTCATGACCCAAGCACAGTCTTCTCCCATGACCCCGCCTGCATATCAAGTGACACCAAGGTTGAGAAACTCTACATTAATGACTAACAAAAGTAACCGAATCATACTTTGGGACACTTCCTTGCACAGTAGCAGAGACACACGGACCGGGGCTGGTATGAGAGCCAGCTGGTAACTCCAGACTACAGGTGTGCAAGGAGAACAGCCGTTGTAGAGCGCCCGCTCTGCTCTGCACTTTGCTGTTGGTCAGGTGCCATGACCTGAAGCAG
>NC_048427.1:14471572-14538153 GCF_013103735.1 Etheostoma cragini | reverse complement strand
GAGGGTGTGTGATGACTGCGAAGGCATCGGTGCTGAACGCCTCGTTCACATTAAACCCGCTGCGTCTTTCTGAACCGATTCCTAAACAGATCCACTAAGGTAGGTTTCGGTCAACTAAACTGCAGTGTCATGGAACGGCTTTACGAGACGGACACCTCCTCCGGTCCTAGACTCTTTTACAACGGTTCCTGGCCCTTGCTTTGGAAAGCTAGTCAACACTGTGTTACACAGGAACAAATAGCGCCTGTCTAAATAATCCTACGAAGATTCAAAATGTGAACGAGGCGTGACGCAGTGCTTAGTATTTTCCTACTAAAATCGTCTTCCTGTTCGCCGGCGTGTGTGTATAGAATATATTTATATATTTATATACGCCTGCAGGTGTATGTGTGTTGTTGCATTGCATGTTGTGCGTCCCTGCCCACCCCCCAGTCAAGCAGCTCCTTCTAGGACGACTCCTGGTCCCTCTGCGGCTGAGGCTGTGGTGGACTCTTGACGATGGTGATGACCGAGGCGGTGTTGCGACGCGGGGCTGTAGCGAGCAGGTTGCCTCCTCCGGCCTCCAGGCCCCTGGCAAACCTCTGGAGCGCCGCCAGACGCGCGCCCAGCCCCTCCAGCTCTTTCCTCATGCCGGCGTTCTCCGCCCCGAGCCTCTCCACCTCCCTCTGGAGCTCCGTTTTCTGCTGCTCCAGGGCTTCGCGCTGCGACACCCGTTTGACTCGGCAGCTGGCGGCATAGCCCCGGTTCTTCAAGGTGCGCCGGCGCTGCTTCAGCTTCTGGATCTCGTCGCGGGACATGCCGCGCAGGTGGAGGTTCAACTCTCGTACTGTGAGAGACATGAGCTCGCTGTCCGACAGGACGGGCACATTTTCGCCACATTCCTGCTTTACCTGAAGGGGAAGGAACAGAGGAGGAAATAGGAAGAGAGGGAGCATGAAGAAAGAAGAGAAGGGCGGAAAAACAAAAAAAACAAATGAGATTGAAAAATAACTGATAAGGAGGAGAGTAAGACTTATTTTCAACAATGACGTTCACGCTTGTAAAAATAGGCAAATGCTAACATGACTCATGTTTTCTCAAGCTTCTTTTCTTTCAGGCAGTGTGTTACCTTCAGGGCCTTGCTGCTTCTTTCTGATGACATGATCCAACTGTCTTCGGTTGTTCCCCCCCCAAGCACCAGTCAACACAGATACAGACAGACAATCTGCAAACACAGAAATGGGACACAAGAAAAGGTATGTTATCACATGTGAGTGGCCTGACATTTTACCATCCGCTCACAAGACAGCCAGTCATGCGCGATAAGGGGGAAAAGGAGAACCCGCAGATCTTTTATGCTTCTCCAAAACGCGCTCTCTCATTACAAACTCTGTGGTTTGATATTAAAAAGGAAGAGGTTTTGAAAGCGACAGGCCCTGCTCTGTTAGCTGAAATAGTCAGGAGGAAGTAATCATGCGTCTAACCTTTGGTTGCTCAAAGCAGGTGTCCTAACCCCGTTCCCTCAACACTTCCTCTTGCGGACTACACAACACCAACGGTTCCAACTTTCATGGTCAAAAAGGACATGCAACTATTGTGGGATATACTTCTTACTACTGTTTCAAGTAACATTTGAAACATTTTATTGTATTTTAGTATTTATTATTTGTATCTATTTTTTTATCTTTTTAAACCAGATGCTCTTATTTTGTTTTTACAATGTTTTACATTAATTGTTTTGTATGTTTGAGTTTTCTGTGCAGCACTTTGGTAACTTTGTGTTTGTAAAATGTGCTATACAAATAAAGTGGATTGGATTGGATTTAGATATTTTTTCATAGAGAAAAGGAGTAGAAACTACATCGATAGCCCCTGCTTACATAGAAAACAGATGAAAAACAGGTTGTTGCTGGAAGCATATATATATATATATATATATATATATGCTTCCAGTAACAACCTGGGATAACATCAGTAAGAGAGTATGCCTTAACACTATTGTATTTGGAAATTTTCTTCTTGCTAAACTGACTGCGTGTGTACTTCCTACACTCATCTTAAGGTCAACTCACAAATGATGTGTGGGATTAAAGTCCAACATCTACGCTGGGCCAACTGGAGCTGCTTCACCTCCTTAGTCACTTCTTGGTTAATTTGGCAGTGTGCTTCGGATCACCGTCGTGTTGATACAAATGACTCTGCACTTAAACTTTGGCCTCCATCCTAACCAGAGCTCACAGGGTAGAAACGGCCACATGGATTGACGATGAGAAGCTACGCTGTCATAAAAAAATCTTTTGACATTAACATTTAACTGAGACCCACAATTTCTACATTGACATCATCAAACCACAAGGGGGTTTTCCCACATAGAAAGTGAAAGTGTGAACTTTCATATTTACTGTCACATGGGATTTTTTTTTTTCTTCTTTTTTTTTTTTAAGAGTGAGCAGGCTTCCATATGGTCTCTTTGCAGCCCAGAAGTGGTACTAAACACAAAGAAATGTCAACACGCATGGTTGCATGATACTGCATGTGCATAGAGTGACAACATACAGTCAAGTAGCTGTGCTGAGGTAGCTGAGGACCTTTTGAACTAGTCAACTCCCTTTCGTCTTTGTGATGATCTAGACAAGAGCATGCTTCACCTCTTCTTAAATATTGTCTTTGCTGGGCACCAGGGTGTATTTATGATGGTCTGTCTCTTTCCTCTTGTAAATCTATCAACGACAAAACCTTGTAGATACACTAACAAACATGCTAGTTTTAACACTTTGTGCCAAAACCTTTGGGTAAATCCGTTGTTGTGAGTCTTTGAATTGTATTAATATTATAGTTTAATTAACTTGGTGTAATCATTTTAAGTTAAAGCAAGTTGCTTTTCTGCTTGCTTTCAAATGTGATAGACTGACTTTTCATAAACATATGACCCATTTATGAAAGAATATTACACTTTTACAAATTAGGTATTTACATTTTTAATTTAAAAAAAGGTAAAAGAATCATACCTGTAAAATCTAAAAAGTGTAAACATTTATATAGACAAAAGGATGTAAAGTGACTTTATTTGTGCCACTCTCCAGTAACATGTCAGACCACAAACAGGACTCCCAAACATGCTGTAAGACATGAGGGGGAACCATACAAGGAAAAGTCCCAATTCAGTTTAATTTCGAGTGCAGTTACAAAACACAAATCCATTGTTCTCGTCCTTCTTCCTAATATTCCTAATACTTGCAGGCCGCGTACAACTCATGTACATAATCTGTTAATGTTGATATATATGAGCTTAAAAAAACCCTATAAACTGCATTTCCCGACATGCGTGGGAAGTGAGGTTGCAGCACTAGCGGTTGTCCAAGCAGCCGGCGGACTCGGGCTGTGTAAACCGAGGAGACCGCCGTTTCGTAAAGTCAGGGTGATTCAGCAATAAACCGTTCGCTCAGCTCCGCCAAGCCTGCCAGTCAGTCCAAACCCAAGAAAAGCAGCTGTGACCACGTCTTTCTGTGTTCGCCCAAACAGCACATGATGTCCACGTTTGTATTTCACTATAAATATCACTTTAGAGGACGTAGTACTTTTTCAGTAACGCAACCTAAGTGAAACGCAACAAGTGAACGCAGCACTGCCAAACGCAAGCTACAACCAACGCTAGTTAGCGTGTTTTATACAGTTAAACACCCTTATATCTATTTTGTTTTAATATTTACTGACTACATGACAAATAGCGAACACGGACAACCCGTACAAACTGTATTTATGAATCTAGCTAACGTTACATCCAGAATCCACCCTTATCCTTATAGGGAGAGGAGCTGGCCAGCTTGGGGTAAAGCCCTGCTGCTATAGTAAACAGCCATCACGAGTGCCCTCGACATCCATTTTAGTAAAACTTTAAATAATCCATTTAATTTTTTTTCAAGATATACCGTTAAAAAGAGGAAGTGAGAACCTCATCTGGCTGTCAAATGTTACGAGAGGCATACATATTTAAAGCGGGGTCAAATTATGCGCATCATCTTAAACATGCTAGTAATGTTAGCTAGCACTTAGCATCAACGGTTTCTGACGAGCTAACCTACAGGAGATTAAAGCAAACAGCTGCCTGCTCACTTGTCCTTGGTTGGTTGGCAAGCCCCCGGCTGATACAAGTCATCAAGTGTTCGGCTGTTATTAAAGAATTCGAGCTAAGTAATTGAACGTTCAATATTTAGTACAAAATATAATTTACCTGCTGGATCGAAGCGACTCTAGCGACAAAATGTCAGTCCGCCTTTTCCCGGAATTACTCCGCTGCTCTCTGAGGCTGGATTCTTTCATTCACAAAAAAACACAAGTGACAATGACGTCAGGTCTAAAGAATGAGGGCGGAGCCAACCCCGCCCCCGCGTCGTACTCCGGGAGGATGTAAACAAGAAATCCCTGCATCCCAAAACTTTTCCATGACCAGCCCCCTTTCGCCATTCCCAGCCAAAACAACTTCTCAGGAAAAAGATTAAAACATTGCGAGAGGCTTTAGAGTCACCCTTTATTGGCACTATTTAGCATTGGAAGCCATATGATGGTGAAGTTTAAAATCAAGCAGAATCCAACAACTTAAACAAGTAAGCTAGCCTAGAGCTAAAAACCCACACACCCCACAAACTCATAGTTTACAGTAGAAATGCCTAAGCCTACACGCTAAAAAGTAGCCTACATTGATGGCAGAATCTTTTTCACTGCTGCAACACAGACAACCATGTAGAGTATGTCCATTATGTGTCTGTTATTGTAATTCACATGGAATTATTATGAGGGGTGGGACTATTTTATTTTATTTAGTGACAAGTTCTATACAGCAGGGTATTTATGTATCTGCCAAACAAAATGAGGACTGACACTCTATAAATGGCCAACATGTATTTTCAATGTACCTTCTGTTGCAATAGTAGGCTACGTTAAAAATTGGGATGAGGAGCAAAGGTTCCACTTTGAACTATACTGTACATATTTTTGAGTGAATGCCATTCATTATGTTGTTCTACTGGGAGGTAGGGCTGGGCGATATGGAGAAAATCAAATATCCCAGTATTTTTGACCAAATACCTCGATATTAATACCGCGACAATATTGTAGTGTTGACTGTTGGTGCTTTCACAAAATATTTACACATTGAGATGTTTGATAAATAATCATCAGTTATGTGAATATAATGACTAAGTGGGTAAAAGCAAATAATAGAAACGTCTGGTAAGTTCAGAAAATCACTGGGCTACAACTCAAAAGGTATTTAAGTTGTGCAACAGACTACTCAGATTTGACAGAGAGTCTGGTTTTACCCTGTAGATATCTGAGTTAACCATAGTCCTAATAACATGAAGACATCCGGCCAAAAACGTAGGGACATCGGATGTCACCTTCAGCGGCACCTGAACAATTCCGTGAACAAAACATTGTTGTGATACTCTAGAGCTGAGTTGACATTGGCCCATAAGGGAAAATGTTAATATTTTTGTAGTGTTATATTTCCTGACTGTTACCCAGCACTGCTTAGTTGCAAAGCAGAGGCAGATGTTGCCATGTCAAGCATAAAAACGCCTTTTAACAATATTGCCAAAGGTGATACCCTTTGCACTATGTCGTTGTTTTAAGAATATATTGTTTTCCAAGGCTTTATTAATGATTTAACAATTTTGGGGTGTTCTACCAATCCTTAAAAATTATGTAATAGTTCCCTAACAATGTTAATTTAGTGGTCTAACATTAAAGGGGGGGGGGTTACCCATGCTTAATGAGTGATAAACTGATGTAGGCCTATATTAAAAAAAAAGTTTTGAAAGAATGCAGTTGTATAATTTATAGAAGATAAATTTAAGGTCGGGTAAATTGGACTCACTTCTAGACAAAACGAACATTTATTACATGGCTATTTTTAGCCAGTTAATAACGTTACACTTGTTGAGACCAATGGCTGCTATTAGACAGCCTCTACGGCAGGGGGTGCAGTTTGCTTTAGGGTGACGTACAAACTGAGCCCTGCCCTGGTCTCGTCATCCGTCCCTGACAAGCCTCACGTTTCCCACTGTGACCTCAGACTGTCGTTGGACAGATGCACGCCTCTTAGCATTAGCTTTAATGAAAGCCGGTGGGAACTCACAAGAAATACACTAAACTGTCGGCTTTACCGTGTTTTATAGCGACTTGTTCGCCGTGCGCACATCTTATCCAACCCGACAGAGAGGAGCGGGCTAGCAGGAAACATGGCTGCAATCGAGGAGCTTTCCCCCGCTGCGGGCCCGGTGGCCACCCGGCCCCCCGAGGACGAGATTGACGACGATGAAGATGAAGATGTAAGTGGCTTGTCATTCTGGTGTACTTCCAAAATGTGGACGAGGACACAAATTTAACATTGAGTCCCACTTTCTTGTTTTCAGCTTGTCCTTTCCTTGGCTAAACATAGCTAGCTAACATGACTGAAACGTTACCAATGCTAACTAGCTTACTACCTGAGGAGTCTGTTCTGACAAACCTGTTTGGAGTCTGCTGAAAGCATGTACAATTGTTACTTAAAAGTTTGTTTCGTCAAACTAGCTGTTGATTTCACTATCATGTTATTATTTTGAAAGTACCGACTGTGGACAAATACTCAAGCACTGTGCTAACACTAGCTTAACCAACTTGTAGCAAACTTCATTATTAACCAACTGTATTTCCCGAGTTTACAGAGGAGCGTGGATTTATTTTTAATGCATGCTTTTATCCATATGATATGCTATTTGATAGCGTACTCAGTCTTTTCGCACCAAAGTTTCGTGTCTGATGTTTGTATTTGTCTCCTACAGCTAGATGAGACTCTGATGGAGAGGTTGTGGGGCCTGACAGAGATGTTCCCTGACACAGTTCGCACTGCTGCTGAAGTGTCTGCACAATGCTCGGTCTCATTGGCCAAGAAATTTTACAGGTACAACTCATCGCCTTATCAATGCAAGAATGTATGCAGGGTGGCATGGTACCCCAGCGGATGGTCTGATCTCAGCAGCAGCTTATTGTTCCAGTCTTTGTTTTCTTGAGCGAGACTCACAGCTTGTAGTACACATAGGGGCGGCTGTGGCTCAGTGGTAGAGCGGTTGTCTGCCAATCGGAAGGTTGGGGGTTCAATCCCTCGCCCTGCAGTCCCATGTCGAAGTGTCCTTGGGCAAGACATTGAACCCCGAGTTGCCCCCGATGCTGCGCCATCAGAGTGTGAATGTGTGTGAGTGTTTATCTGATGAGCAGGTGGCACCTTGTACCAGCCACAGTGTATGAATGTGTGTGAATGGTGAATGTCTCCTGTAGATGTAAAAGCGCTTTGAGTAGTCATTAAGACTAGAAAAGCGCTATATAAATACAGCACATTTACATTTACATTAAAAATTGCTGGAATCTAATTTTAGAAATATCAGTCATTGGCTGGTCCAAACCTTGGACTGGCACATCTTAAAAAGCAAACATTAATCAGGTTGTTAACTTGTTTCAGTTTTTCCCGCTCGGCACTCTGGGTCGGTACTACCTCCTTCATGATCTTGGTGCTGCCTGTTGTGTTTGAGACAGAAAGACTACAGCTGGAGCAGCAGCAGCTACAACAGCAGAGACAGGTGGGTGTACATGTAACCAACACCTGAGAGACAGCCACAGAAGCCCAAGGTTTTACAGGCATGTGGAAGCAAGTAGTGACACACGCATAGGAGTGAATGCAGTTGGACGTGAAATTGCAAATCATAATTGATTAATGTGCTGTATGTGACGTGTTCACCAATGAACAACCTGAATTATATCTGTGTTTTTTTTTCTTCTTTTTTCTTTCAGATCCTGTTGGGGCCCAACACTGGAATGTCTGGTGGGATGCCGGGCATGATGCCTCCTGCACCTGGCAAGATGTGAGACACAGGAAGGGCCAACGGGATCCTGAGATCTGCTGCCAACGAAACAGCGCGGCCGGTCGCAAGGAGAGACAGAGAGACCATGGAGAAGGGCAAAGAACTGCAGTTAGATAAAAAATCAAATAAAAACGGAAGCGAAAGCTACTGCATGTCAACAGCATGGCATTAGGCTCACTCCAGCGTATTGGATTGGCTGATGGGATTGGAGGAGGAGGATGTGGTGCGTTTCTAACACTTCTCTCTCGCTGTCTCTCCTTACTCCATCATCATTCAGAGACTTATTTCCAGGAGCACTGCTCCTAATTTTTTTTTTTTAAATACTTATATAAATATAAACAATGTACTTTAGGGGATAGCGGGTTCAAGTGGATGCATTGAAAGACAAAAGGTTAATTGTATGTCTTGGTGTTTGCAGTCTGAAGGACATTGCTATACCCACAGTATGTGGGTAGTTTTGTCCATGAGCTTGCTGGTTATACATCTATGGAGAATTATTAGAATAGAGTATCTGACAGAAAGGTCCAATTCACTGTGGAGCACACTGTAGACAAGATTTGACTGGTAGGAATATGTCCCATAGATGGCCTCTTGAAGTTCTACACGCTATATGACACTCTTTTCTATGTGCTGCATTCCTGTTTGTACATTCGTAACAGTTCAAAGTTGTACTATGCATGTAAGTCAGAGTACAATGCCATTCATTTCACAGTTAATTTTTTTTGCTATATTGATCTGGTTTTAAACACTAGATTGTATAATTCAACTACAACAGGATCCATGTTGTTTAACAATTCAAAAATGATTGTGTCCTTTTCCATTGATAGTATCTGAAAAGTAATTAAATAATTTAAGACTGCAAACGTCAGAAGATTTCGGACAAATGTGGTTGACGTTTTGATTCTAAATGGCTCTATATTACCCTGACGTGTCCAGTCTGTAGAGAATGGTGTTTTCTGTTCTGTTGCCATCCATGTGAATTTACAATCTCTTACCTCTGTTCAGCAAGCAAACTCATGTCTCTGGTTTGTGTTCAACTCGACCGCAGCAATTAAAACACCAAATCAAATGGATATCATGTGTTAACTTTGAGCATGTTTGTCATTAAATCACCCCAAAAGCATGAAATTACAATTCATGAATGAAAGACCAGATTAAGGGATTATTTTATTAGACATTAAAAAAGTAAGCAATGGTATTCTTTGTATTGTAGAGTATCTCTTTTCACAGATTTTTTTCTTTATCACATATTTTACATCTCAAAATAGGAATTATACTCAAATGCCATATAAACCATTTTTAATTTCACAGCAGGTACAGGTGCAATCACAAAGACTATGCATTGTGATAAGATGAATGCACCTAAATAAGCAGCCATAATTGATATTATTATGTAATATGCACATGTGCATGTCCTGCTGTGACATGTCAACTTGCTGTGCAGTGATGAAGCTTTAGTTTTTATTAGTTTTATGCATACAACTATATCAGACCCCATGGCCTTAAGAAACCACAAAAAATGATAAACCATAACCAGAATACAGCACATTCATTTTACAACAACAATATACTTAAGAGAATAGAAAATAAACAATATACAATTATTTTGAATGCCAGTGTCCTTTGATGCATTCAAGGCACTTGTTCAGCTCCTCGTCCTGTTGGTTATAAGCATGGACTATCAAATAGTCGCTATTACTAGAGGTTGTATTGGGAAGATGTTCTTTTTTTTTGACAGTAACTGATGATTATTTAAAAAATTCAAACCCGCTAGAAATCAATTCATGGAGGTGTCCATGTTCGCACCTAAAAGCAACAAAGTTACTTGCTTGACGTGATGCATGTTCTCTCAACGGATAAAGTTATAATTTCCGACTACACTTGAATTGGACAAAATTCCCGGATTCCCGCCAGTTTCCGCGCGCTAGCTGCTTCAAGAAGCATAGAGCAATTTACTTTTTTTTTTTTTTAACTCAAACTTGCATTTTTTTAGTCAGTATCTATTTAATATTGAACGTAGTTGAAAAAGCAAACGTACTTGTTGTGATAGTTTTACCAAGAGCGTTGTTTATGTTGTGAACAGTTGAAAGACCAGAAAATAACATTAGCTAGTTTGCTAAGTTAGCAATTTAGCTTACTTAAACAAAAGATTAGCTAGCTAGCTATCTAGCTAGCTAAGTGAGTTGACCTTGCCTAAAGGCCTTTACTGTATGAACCAGCAAAATCCATTTTATCTTCAACGTTTAGGTAGCCAGCTAACCTATAAGTACTAGCTAGCTAGCAAGCTACATCGAGAATGAAAGCTGCAGAGGATCAGGTTGTGGAAGATGATACTTGTTTCCAGGATGATGAGGTGATATTTCAATTTATATTAATGTTGCACTTTGATGATTTCTTATGCTAGTGGCCTTCCATGACAAAAAAATAAAATCACCCACAGACAACAGTTTATAACGTTACACAACACAAGTAAACCCTTGTGTTGTTCGTCTGTGTTGGCGTAAATTTAACCTAGCTATCACCCAATTACGTGTTGCATATTCTTAGCCAAATTTATTCCCACATTTTAACACTATAGTTTTACACTTATTTTTGCATATGCTGGTCACAAAAAAACAAATTATGAATGTTTTTGACCTATAGTTAAGATCTGATGAATCTATGTTGATGGATAATCATAGCCTGTTTGGTGTATGGAACCATCCCTTTTATTTTTGCCATTTTTGTGATATAGAAACTTCGGAAACGGGTCAAAATTGACCCTAAGACAACAGGAGGGTTAATATAAATCATTTGTATTTAAACAAACAATTTAGGTAACATTTCAAACACAGTCTAATATGTCTTTTCAATAAGGCATTGGTAAATTATGGTCAAGTTATGCTACTGATCTTTTAATGTTAAAAGATATATGCCTAACCCTAACCCTAACCCTATGCCTTAATAGTCAAGCTTAATGATACTCCTCAGCAACTACCTCATTTATATTTTCTTTTTTCCTAAACCTAACAGGAGTCCTTCTTCCAAGATATTGACCTCCTCCAGAAACATGGGATTGTGAGTACAGCAGGGCTGCCTGTAACATATAGTCAGAGTTGTCCTGGCAGATCAAAAGTCAGTTTTCTATGTGAGCATCTCTCTGTCCCTCCTCTCTTGTGACCACAGAATGCAGCAGATATTAAAAAGATGAAGTTAGTGGGTATCTGCACTGTGAAGGGGATTCAGATGACTACTCGCAAAGCTTTGTGCAACATCAAGGGCCTGTCCGAGGCAAAAGTGGAAAAGATCAAAGAGGCAGCTGGGAAAATGCTGGTAAAATGGGTTTTCTATTGAAAATGTCATGTAATTATTTAACCTGTGCTTCTTTATTCTTAGGTCACTGAATTATTTGGGAACATAACAGAACATTGTACAGTGGGGTTTGAAAGTTTGGGCACCCCAGGTAAAAATTTGTGTTAATGTGCATAAGGAAGCCAAGAAAAGATGGAAAAATCTCAAATGCATCAAATGACAGATTAGACATTTGTATTATATGTCACAAAAAGTCAAAATTTATTTCCATCATTTTTCACTTTCAAAATAACAGAAAACAGAAAAATGGCGTCTGCAAAGGTTCGGGCACCCTGCAGAATTAATACCTTGTACTGCCTCTTTTGGCAAGTATCACAGCTTGTTAACACTTCTTGTAGCCAGCCAAGAGTCTTTCAATTCTTGATTGAAGTATCTTAGCCCATTCTTCCTTACAAAAGTCTTCCAGTTCTTTGAGATTTCTGGGCTGTCACGCACTGCTCTTTTAACGTCTATCTATAGATTTTCAATTATGTTGAGGTCAGGAGATTGTGAAGGCCATGGGAAAACCTTCAGTTTACGCCTCTTGATGTAATCCACTGTGGATTTTGAGGTGTGTTTACGATCGTTATCCATTTGTAGAAGCCATACTCTCTTTAACTCCAGCTTTTTCACAGATTGCATTAAGTTAGCATCCAAAATTTGTTTGAATCCATTTTTTCTTCTACTTGTGAAATGTTCCCTGTGCCACTAGCTGGAATACAACCCCAAAGCATGATTGAATCCAGAAAGACCTGGCACACACTGGAGTTATGGTACAGCATTCCACTATAAAGAGATACTTGTACAAATATGGTCTTCATGGAAGAGTCATCAGAAGAAAACCTCTTCTACGTCCTCACCACGAAAATCTGCATTTGAAGTTTGCAAATGAACATATAGACAAGCCTGATGCATTGTGGAAACAAGTTCTGTGTACCGATGAGGTTAAAATATAACTTTTTGGCCGCAATGAGCAAAGGTAAGTTTGGAAGAGAAAGGGCACGGAATTGAATGAAAAGAACCTCTGTCCAACTGTTAATTACATTCCGAACAGAGGACATAGGCATCTTAAAACGCTTTGCTATCTTCTTATTGCCTTCTCCTGCTTTATGAGCGTCAACTATTTTCAGTTTCAGTTTTGTAGACGACTGCTTAGAAGAAGCCATGGGGCTGATTGCTGGGGTAAGGTCAAATGAGTCTCGGCATTTACCTGGTCTTTCCAGACAATGATTGAGAACAATCCATGACACTGTCAGGTCTCAGTTTCCAAAGAGGGCGGTGCATGCTATAAACTCTGCAGGGTGCCCAAACTTTTGCAGACGCCATTTTTTGGTTTTCTGCTATTTTGGAAGTGTAAATGATGGAAATAAAATCTAACTTTTTGTGACATATTATACAAATGTCTAATCTGTCATTCACATTTTTACCTGGGGTGCCCAAACCTTTGAACCCCACTGTGTGTATTAAGTCATTTTCTTTACATTGTAGAATGTTGGTTTCCAGACTGCCTTTGAGTACAGCTCAAGGAGGAAGCAGGTGTTCCACATCACAACCGGGAGCCAGGAGTTTGAGTTAAGATTTCTTCCTAATGTTGATAGCATGTATATAGTGATTTACAGTACCCTTTAGAACAGTGTTTCTCGTATGGGGGGTACGCGTACCCCTGGGGATAATTTGGAGTACTGCAGGGGGTACGTGAAGTTTTTGCAAAATGCTCATTTAAAAATATGTCATGCATAATTATTAAAATTACGTTATTGAAAAATAAGTTTGAGAACCCTTGCTCTAGAACTTTACATGTTTTAATATGATATAGCTCAAATATTTTTCATCACGGTCTTAATGGCGACAGTTAATTGATAGAATTTTCCTAATTTGACGTTTGTTGCATCGCAAAATTAATACCGGATGCCTCAATTGGGTTATTTAATTTACAACACTAATGATTGTTTTGATAAAGCACCACTTGTCATAACCAAGATATTGATACTATCAATATCCAGGAATTTTTTGACCTCACCAGTTACACAGACAATTAAAAATGATGTTTGAAAGTTTGGATTTCCTTTTGTGAGTCTGGTAAAGTATTACTCATTCAAAGTAAAGATGTTAAAACAAATATCTTTTGTCTCTGCAGTAAACTTTTGGGTGGAGGTATAGAGAGTATGGCTATCACAGAGGCCTTTGGAGGTGAGATGTCTTTTTCTAGATAACAATATACTGTATATGATATGATTATATTGTTTAAATATTGATCAGTTTGCTAGTCCGGCCATTACCAGACCAAGCCAAGCTCAATAGATTTGAGATTTAGCGTTGGTATGGGGAGTCTGCTCTGTTTTTTCGTGCATAGTTCAAATGAATGTGTACACAATTGGATAGCCCTTCAACCAATCAGACCAACGATCCGAGGGGCAAAATTGTGAACTGAAGCAGGAGAATTAAACATGCAGGTTTCCAAACCGAGCTGCAGGGCGAAATCAAATTGCCATCAGAGTGGGCGGGATTTACACAGTCGATCAGTTTGCAGGACTTGGTCAAAACGTTTACTACATTCTTTCATCCTACAGAGTTCCGCACAGGGAAAACCCAACTATCTCACACATTCTGTGGTGAGTAAGGAGCCTTTTGAAAATGGCTGCTTCAAAGTGGTTGATAAAACATTGAACAAGTCAAATTCTGTGTTGTTTTTGTATAGTCACTGCTCAGCTGCCAGGCGAGGATGGCTACTCAGGCGGGAAAGTAATCTTCATTGACACAGAAAACACCTTGTATCCTCATAATGGGAACAACCACCCAGCGTGTGACTTGCAATTTGGTTGATGTTGTGTACCCCAGTTGGTTATTTGTTGTCCCAGGAAGAACCTTGGCTATAGATAGCACCACAGTCAACACATTGCCCCATACATGGCATTCCACAATGTTCCGATTTTGAAAACATGTTTGAGAGATATTCCTCTAGTATCTGTCATAATGGGACTATACAATGAGTACTCATGTCTGTATTAGTATCTTTTCTTCCTGTTATTCTGTTTCACATTACCCTTGACTCGTACCCGTCTGGTTCCAGCCGTCCGGACAGACTGAAAGACATCGCTGATAGGTTTAATGTGGACCATGGTGCTGTGCTGGACAACGTGCTTTACGCCCGGGCCTATACCAGTGCGAACATTCAGTTCATTTAGAACAGATAACTTTGACATTATCTTTTGGCCGCAAGGTTTTGATATTTTGGTGTATTAAACTCTGTCTTGCTTGCTCCTCAGGTGAACACCAGATGGAGCTGTTGGACTTTGTAGCAGCCAAATTTCACGAGGAAGGAGGAGTGTTTAAACTATTGGTGAGTAAAAGAATGAACTCTAAAAGCATGTTTCACATATTTATCATGTTTGTGGTTTTACTTCCACCCTTTATTTTGGTATTCTCTGTGTGAAGCTAATGGAGGGCAAGAATCAGCCCTTTCTTGTTTTTCTCATGTTAAAAAGCACACATGGCACGCATTCTGAAAGCAGGGATTCTAGCTTTCTCATCCTTGGAGTCTCCTTCTTGTCTCCTCCCTGTTGTCAGATCATCGACTCCATCATGGCTCTGTTCAGAGTAGATTTCTCTGGTCGAGGCGAGCTGGCTGAGCGGCAGCAGAAACTGGCCCAGATGCTCTCCAGGCTGCAGAAGATCTCTGAAGGTCTGAACCAAGAGTTTGAATATGTGCAAATTTGTAAAAGCCACAAACATCAGCCATATCTTACCTGCCATGTACAGTACAGGGAATGTCTGGATAAATAAATATTGCTGTTTGTTAACTAATTCAGCTGTGGTGTCTTTTACATGGTGGTCTCAAGTATGCGTAAAGTATAAATAATGTTCCTAATAATGATGATGTTTGGTTTTTCATTTATGTTTTTCTTAGAGTACAACGTAGCAGTGTTTGTCACCAACCAAATGACAGCTGATCCCGGTGCTGGAATGACGTAAGGGTCATTGTGGGGGGAGATCTGACAAGTTTTGTGATTGAAATTCTGTTTTGTCGCTGACTCATTGAGGCCAAAATTGTGAGAACCTTTGATTGGCTGTTTATTTTTATTTGTGTCTTGTCCCTGTTTAAGGTTTCAAGCTGATCCCAAGAAGCCCATTGGTGGGCATATCCTGGCCCACGCCTCCACCACCCGTATCAGCTTGAGGAAGGGACGTGCAGAGATGAGAATTGCCAAAATATTCGACAGGTTGTTGGCAGTTTTTGTTTACAATATCAATAATGCTGGATTTTTTTCATAATACACCATTTATTCTCTAAAATAATTGCAGAAAGTAATTAGTGGGTTTTCTCCGATAATGGTAGTTTAACATACAACACTTTGCTGTAGTTTAACATTACTTTTAGTTTGTGCTAAAGTAGTATTCCACCCCAAACGTATCTTACGATTTGAGTATTAAACATCTATTTTCAAGATCAAACTATCTTTATATCTGCTCATCATCAACATAGGCCTACCTAAACATACAGAATTGAAATGTGCATGCAGTGCGTAGTGTAGAGCTAGCTTACAGTATAGAGATTTTATTTTAACTGGCAGGAGAAGCTGTGCTAGATGTATAAATGTTCTAGGGTGTATGAGTAAACTAAAAATGGTTCCTTAGACTTGATTGTTAGGGAATTGGATCTCAGCCATGACCCTTATACCTAAATAATAATTTTATTTGAAGAGTTAAAACATTTGGGACTCACATTTGCTCTTTCCTGATATCCTCTAGTCCCGATATGCCTGAGAATGAGGCTACGTTTGCCATCCTTGCTGGAGGAGTTTCTGATGCCAAAGAGTAAAGGACAAAAGGAACTGAGACACTTTTTAGTACAGCCCCGTTCTTGTCAGTTTAGAGTTATTTAAGGTATTTGTTTATGGATTTATTTATTGAGTTAACTTATTCAAGTTACACTGACAATTTTGGCCCTGATATGATTGATGTATTTATTCTATTTATATGCAGTGTTGTAGTATTTTTCCTGTCTTTTATAGATTAAATAAACACAAAAAGACATCCGTTTGTTAAGTACTTCTTATATTTCATATTCCTGACCTAATTTCCACCGGGTGCAGAACCTTTGCGGATCGGCTCCGCTGCTTGTTGGCTCTGTGCTCTGCCGTCCGTCAAAACCCACCAGTTCTGGATTTGTTGCGGAACGGCTGCGGCCATGACAGACAGCTGAAATCATGAGGACCCACGGGATCTTGCAAATCTATGTAGACTAAAACCACAAAACCACCAAAAGTTTGGGCCAAATTCTCTGGGCGGGCGAAGCACAGAAAGGGGAGATAACCTTGCCTCTTATGACCTCATAAAGGGCAAAATTCCAGCTCGACCCATCTGAGCTTTTATTTTCTCAAAAGGCAGAGCAAGATATCAAGGCTCGGTTTACATCTATTGCCATTTCTAGCCACTGGGGGACCATAGGCAAGCTGGGGGAACTCATATTAATGTTTTCAAAAAAGGTCATGCCATGGGACTTTTACCATGCGCCTCCAGAAGTCATGCTCAGAAAGGGAGATGGGTGTGGAGGTGCACGTCTGCTTCAGCTATTTCTGCTTGTTGGCTGTCAAAGGCCTCAAAGCACATTTTTCATGTGACATTGTTAAGTCTATCTTTGCACTCCCTAAAAGAAGGTATACGGAACTGTGCCCGTCTGTATTGAGGTGTGTGGGTATGTTTACATATTTATCTGTGTATGTATATGTATTTTAGTTTTTACTCTTAAATGTATCTATAGATTGTAAAATCGATAATAACCATTGATGTATTAGGCGGTACCATGTTTGTACACGAAGCAGAAGTTCGGTGCTGGCCTCTAGCGGTGGTTGCAGGACATGCAGTGGCTGTGCTGCACTCCACTTCTCGTCAGCTACGGGATCCATACGCTTGCGAAAGCAAGGTTTAACAAAGCAATGGGAACTTCACCAAATTTGCTGCTAAGAGTCTAAAAAACACCAGCAACTAAACGCGTTTTATCGGAACTATAAAAAACATTTACGTTCCCCGGCAGTGGAAAGCTTGTCAACTCTGGAAAAAGAAGCGATGGACCCGAGAGACACAGCCCCGGATTCGTGGGAGCTGGAGGAAGATGCCGAGGCCCCGGCTGCCGCGGCAGAGCTCCCAACTGCCTTCGCCGCACTCAACGTCAATGCCAAGCCGTTTGTCCCCAACGTTAACGCCCCGGTGTTTGTACCTAGCTTTCTTCAAGCAAGTGCCGTAGAAATTACGGCTTCAGACGGTGGGTAAATGTCAGACAGCTGGTTGGAAGTTAGCTTAACTCGCTAGCTTGCGTGCTAATCCAGCTAAGTTAGCCTTCCTTTCTGCAACTCGCTGTAATCAGTCCAACCAGTGCCACAGTTATCTAATTTCCACTTACTAATCAACAAGTCTGCTAGAGTACTAGTCATGTGTTGTAACGGCAAGGCAGCTAATTTATAACACAGTAACAGTCACAACAAGACGTCAAATGACCATCCTTGTCTAATAAATATTTATGAAAGTTTAACATGCTTTCCTTTTTCTCCTCTAAAGGTGCCACTGACCCAATTGCCAGCATGGAGGTGGCAGAAACAGCCGGTATGCATTCACATTGTACTGCAGGCACTGCATGTTCAGGTTATTACGTTACTAATCTACCTGTTAGGCAGGTTGTTCACCACAGGACAGGTGTGGTTACAGGCTCAGGTGTGCACATCTACCTGCAGCCAAATTTAAAATGTCAGACCACATCTCATGCAGACGAGAACTTGGATGCTCATCTTGAAGTCATGTAAGTTCACTTATTGAGCCATAGTTGGGTTGCTGGCCAGTGTGCATCGGTCCACGTATAATATGATGCAACCTCACTTGTCCATGCCCAAAATAGACATCCCACTAGCACACACTGATATGTTACAAGCAGTGCATGTCTGAGACCTTGGTCTGCTATGTGTCTAAGTTGAATGTATTTGGTTACTTCAGTCACTTTCTGCAGACTAGTTGTAATTTGCCTAAGTCAGTTCCATTCACATTTCTGGCCTGACCCGGATGCTGTGTGCCTCTACTCAAGTTTGGGGTTTTTCAAGGAAGTGTCTGAGCGCTGCAGCTGTAGCAAAATGAATGACAAAGGGACACAAAACGGATGTAGTGTATATAAGAGACAGAAATTTCTGACAGGCTTATTCATGGGAATACTTGTTCTAAAACTCGACTTGTCCCATTTTTCTGAACATGTCCGAAAGAAAAAATGTAATTACAGCATTGACGTGACTGTCAACAAAGTCAAGGCACGACGGCCAGTGAAGTCTTTTCAGCAACTCTTTTTAGATCTGTGAAGGCAAATTCATTTTAATATGTGGTCCATCCTTGAGGTCTTTATGTCACATACAACCGTCATCGTTTTTGCAGCAGCTTAGATTTTTAAAATAGAGTTAAGAATTTAAGATGAGAAATTACCAAACATCTGTACAAACCTAGAAACCTTGTGGTTGAAAACCAAAGAGTAATTTGAGCTTCTTTTGTGACAGCATATGCATTTCTTTTACAGTGACAGATTGGATATTGAAGTTACAGTTAATTTAATTTAATTTCTTCTTGTAAATAGTGCCGAAACACAAGTTTTCCTAAACTATTGTAAGACAGTTTAACAGAAGGTTCCCTGAAATAAAGATACATTTACATTTAGAGTCAAATGACATAACCAAACCTGCCTATTACAAAATAATGATATTCTAACACACAAAAGAAACATAATGTGTACAATAAAGCATATAAAGTAATGATAATGGTGGAGGAGATACATGTGAATAGGATGACTTGACTCAGTTCTGCCTTTGAAAATGGAATTGTTTTGTGTAAATTTAATGTGTGCAAAGGGTATCTTATTCAACATTTTTTGTCAAAGGATTTAAGTTTGGTTTAAACATAAAACTGGCAGAAATGTTTCATATTTAATGAATTCCAGGATTCTAAATCAATCAGGATAGATAGTCAGTGCAAGGTTTTATTACAGCCAAAAAAGTAGGTCCTTAAATAGTTCCTCCTTCTTACAAGCCGTGGGTTGCCTGTAGCATCCAGACCTCAAAAAGAAATACCAGGTGTACAGGTGTAGTAAATGAGTACTGTATGGTTCCAGCTCCAGTGGAGAATGGAGGCACAGAGGCAGACATGACCACAGAGGAAGAGACGTGGGAGCAGAAGGAGGAGCCGGGGGGAGGAGGAGGCGGAGGAGACGAGGACCTGAGTTCAGGAGGAGCCTGTGAGGAGGGCGCGGCGAGGAACGAGGACGAGGAGATGATGGAGGAGGAAGAGGAGGAGATGCCCATGCCCAAAGTGGCTCCGGCACCGCCAGATGCCCCTAAGAAAGAACATGTGAACGTGGTCTTTATTGGTCACGTGGGTGTGTGTCATTTCCATGTGTAGAGTATGTTTATTAATTTATCTAAGGAAGATTTTGGAACGTTTTTTTCATCTTTTTTTTTGTCTGTTAGATGCTGGAAAATCAACAATTGGAGGACAGATCATGTGAGTAATCCAATTTAAAGTTAGTTCTGTGTTGGCTGATCCCAGCTCTGCATGGCTGCCCACTGTATAGAGAACTGTTTCTATACCATAACATTTCTGTTTATAGTTGCCACATAGTTGTCTGCTACAGTGTAACAGGTTTTCCAGTTTAAGCGCAAGTTTCACTTTTTAATGCCACAGATACAATAAATATGACATCACGTGCATGGCTGCCTGCTGTGTTAACTTTCCCTGTTTTCTATTTTTTCTAGGTACTTAACTGGAATGGTGGAAAAGCGAACCCTGGAAAAATATGAAAGAGAAGCAAAAGAAAAGAACAGGGAGACATGGTGTGAAAAAAAATCTTAGTTTTCTTGTGTCTAAAATCAGCATGCCTTTTAATTTTCATATTTCTTTGGTATTAATTTATGTGAATACATTGCCGTTAGCTGTTTTAAATTTTGAAATGACAGCACTTCAAAAGCGCGGTAAATTTGACCTACCATATGTTGTATACACAGTATTTTGGATGTTTTGCAGCAAATCACCATGGAGTTCAATGTTCATCGTTGTGTTTACGGAGCAGTTATGGAAAACAAAAGAATGAATAAACATGGCTGTTGCAGGTACCTGTCGTGGGCTCTGGACACAAACCAGGAGGAGAGAGACAAGGGGAAGACGGTCGAGGTCGGGAGAGCTTACTTTGAGACGGAGAAGAAACATTTCACCATCCTGGATGCCCCCGGGCACAAGAGCTTTGTCCCTAACATGATTGGTGGAGCGTCACAAGCCGACCTGGCTGTCCTGGTGAGATGGACAAACAACAAGCCCTAACACTAAACACACACACACACACACACACAGATTAAATCCTATACTGATGTATAGTACTTAAAGGGGCTTTACTCGATATTCAGAACATTACAATACAAAAGCAGTAACTAACTTTTTGCTATGTAAAGACAAAGTGGATTAATGGCGTTCTGAGAACAGAATGAAGTCACACTCTGAGTGTGTTGTAATCCGAGCTTTTCTGTTCTTTGTTTTGATAGCTATTCCAGCTGTGCGTGCATGTGCATGTCCGTGCCTTGTGGGTCGGTATCTGACGCCAAAGGGTGTGCCAAAACGTCGGTATTTGACATGTCGGGAAACGGCCTATGAGAGCTGCTTGGAGGCAATCCCAAATCACCTTTTTTTTAATATCAAGTACAGCCCCTTTATTTATTCCACTGGTGAGACGTTTCACCTCAGCAAATAAGTACACATCTGTGCAGCAGATCCCTGGCTCTCTGGAGCTCTGGGCCCCCCAATGGTCTGGAAAGGGCAGCTGTACCGGCGGCACAGAGGTCCCCGGGAACAGTAACCTTATTTTAAGTTTCATTAAAAGGTACCCAAATTCACCAATATGTAGGTTAGTACCACAGACACACCTGTTATTCTGTCGCAACTTCTGCTGTTGCTGTTTAGAAGTGGTCAAACCTCAGAGGAGCAGCTGTTGGTAAAACATTTCATTTCCTGTATATTCTTCACAATAACAGTCCCCCATTATTTTGTTATTTACAAGCTTTCATTATGATGCAGCAAAATCCGGAAATGTAACATTTCGCCTATAAGCAGACATGCAACATAAAATAAAGCAGATTTACAAACTAAACTTGAAACAAAAGAGATTCAGTTAGAAGCTGCAAAAAGCTCCTTCTCTCCTGCAAAGGTCACGCCCGGGGCCCGCCGGTAGACATGCAGTCCTTTAGCTTAAAGCGTACATAGAATTATGTCATGCAGAGAAAAGTTAACGTCCTTTAGCACACAGACAGACTGTAGGCAGCGAGTTTTCATTAGTCATCGCACATTTCTTATTTATGATTTATGCGATTGAAGTGATTCACACACACACACACACACACATACAACCAGGTGAGAATGGGGCCTAACTGCCACTTAACACTGGAATTATTTCTGCCTCCTTTTATTGGTTTGTATCAGGTGATTTCCGCAAGAAAGGGGGAGTTTGAGACCGGCTTTGAGAAGGGAGGACAGACACGGGAACATGCCATGCTGGCTAAAACAGCAGGAGTCAAGCATCTCATTGTCCTGGTCAACAAGATGGATGACCCCACTGTCAACTGGAGCCTAGAAAGGTGAACAGGGACTAGCTTCAAATAGATATGACGCGTTTACGTTTGCTTTAATGCTGTGTCCGTGGCGTTTCCACATTTAGTTTTACGTGTTGAAATAATCAATTACAAAAACATGGCACCAAAAACAGTCTATCGGTAAATTATTAGAATTGATGTTGACTGTCTGTTTTATTCAGATGTCCCTTTTTATAGCTCCCAAGTGACTTCTCACTCCCTTTTGTAAAAATCCATGATGTTATGCATTTCAGATTTCGGTTAATAATTGCATCTTTTCCTTACTTTTCTGCAGGTATGAAGAGTGTAAGGAGAAGCTGGTTCCATTTCTAAAGAAGGTGGGCTTTAACCCCAAGAAGGACATCCACTTTATGCCTTGCTCTGGACTCACAGGTGCCAACCTCAAGGAGCCCGTAACTGAATGCCCCTGGTACACGTAAGTCGACTCATTGGATGGGTTCAGGATAACTGCTTGCCCTGCCAGCAGGTTCTGTTCCTGTATTGCTACATTGCAGCATCTGCCTTTTTAAAGGAACATATTGTTTTCCCTGAGAGATTGCAGCTCTATGCTGTAGACTTCTTAAAAATGTTGCCACTCAACAAGTGCTTATTCTTGTTTATGAAAATGTTAAAGACGACCCACAACTTCTCTGTCTCACACAGGCCTGGTCTCAAAACAAAGAAAGACTTGCACAGTTTATAAATACATATTTGTCTAACACATTACAGTGAAGATTTGTACCAACTGTAATTAAGGAGACATTCGCCAATAATAAGTTTCTTGGTATTATTGATGGGAAATTGTAATTCTGCACATGGTTTTATGAATCATCGTGTCTCACAGCGCACAAGGTTTACAGAAAGGGATTAGGGTTTATGTTTTTCTTTTTAAATGTTGTTTGTTGTGAGTCTGGACTTTTCCTAATGCCGACTGGAATTGTTTTTTCTTCTGGTTCACACTTAATACACAGCTGTGGTTTAATTGAAACTTAAACAAATACATTTGCCAAAATGCACTTGAAATAAGAGTCATAGGCTTTCATAAATCTCATAGTAGCCCAAGCTAGGACACAGTAGCTGCACTCATGAAGATATTTGTGATAACAGCAAAGAAACGTTAACAAGTGACTATTGTGGTTTTTCTTTCCTTAACAGGGGTTTGGCATTTATTCCCCATCTGGACAGTTTGCCAAATTTTACCAGATCCAACGATGGACCAGTCAGACTACCTATTGTAGACAAATACAAGGTAAACAGGCCATGTTTTTCCAAACAGAGATAAACAGGCCTCTGTAGCAGCTTGTCTTCTCCACAGATTCTTCCCAAGCAGATGAGTGGGTGTCAAATTTCTTTTTGGTTTTTGCTCACTTGGCCAAAATCTTTTTTTTGTGCTCCCTCTCCAGTTTGTCTCTCTCCTTCCTGTTGGGTGATCTGCCATGAGCACACCAACAGGATTATAAACACACATGCACACACACACAAAAGCGCGCTGCAGCCTCTGCATAGTCAGTGCTCTTTAAGATAATTCAGCATCTTGGCACTTGCCTCTGTTTAGATGTTGGAAACCATTCAACACACACTGCAAGTGTTGGAGGAATTAAGTTATTTTGCAGCTTCTTCAGTTTACCCTACCTTAATGTAATCATGTTTCCCTTTTCCACATATATTTTCTATTTATCCTATTGTATTTAAGTTGTTTAAATACTCCTCTCTCCCTGTGATTTCACAAGAGCCTTATGTAGTGGTTGAGCAGATCCGCTTTCTTTGCCGGGAGCTAGATCAGAAGATTGATACCACTCTTAAGTCAGTTAATTATGAAGTTATCTTGGTTTGCTTAGCACAAAGACTGAAAACCAGGGAAACTGCTAGTGTTAATTAGTGAGCTTTAGTGGTGCTTGTCGACAGATTTTTCTTAAACATGGACAGAGCCAGACTAGCTGTTTCATCTTTTTCCAGCCTCAATAACTCATTTAACTTTCGACAAGAAAGCGAATAAGCAAATTTCCCAAAAGGGAAATTTGCTTATTTTTCAGAGCATCGTGTTAGGCCATAGTTCTTAAAATTATGTGGGAGTTTTTTGAGCTTGAATATTTTCACAGTATACTCCGATGAGTTGTTACAAGACGCAAGTACTGTATATTGGAAAAATAGTGTAAGAAAACAGAATACTAATATTTGCCTGCTGTTATGTTGCAACCACATATCTCTAGAATGCCAGATTTTCACAATAAAAACAACCATGTCTTCAGCCTTACACTAATGTATTTTTCAACTATCGCAATGGGCTTTTAAATTATTTATTTTTGCTGAAGAAATGGTTGAATTTTGTCAAACCAAGATCCATGGTTTTCATTGGACAGTGACAATGTGTTGTACATTCCAGAGGGCATTAGGTTTCACCTGTAACGTTATACTCTATGCACAGAAGCCAGGTATCAGGATCTAAACATTTGTAGGCACATATTCTTGTACCTGCCCAGTCATAGTGACTTTTCACTATTAATTTATTGATGCGCTGATTAATCACTTGAAAGTCCATGAAATGAATGACTAATGTGCATCAACTTACCGATGGCTTCCACTAAATTGCTGTGATCATTCTTAATGTGTGTGCCCCTGAAGGACATGGGCACCGTTATCCTGGGGAAGCTGGAGTCTGGATGCATCAGTAAAGCCCAGCAGCTGGTCATGATGCCAAACCGGGTGAGATCTCCTCTGTATGACTTTGCTGCTTCTCCCAAGGGACCAATAAACCTTCTACTAGGAGTACCTTGAAGGTCTCATTCTTGTATTACATTTACTGCAGCCTAGTAAAGAAAGTAAAGAAGGTCCTGTTACCTAAATGATAGGTAAATGATAGGTGAAGTTTCTGTTCTCACTCCAACCATGTATCCAGTAGTTTCAGTACAATTCAGCAATATTGTGCCAATTATATTTATTTTATAAGGTGCGTGTGTGTGTGTTGTGCGTGCGTGTATGTGTGTGTGTGTGTGTGCGTGCTGCAGCACACAGTGGAAGTATTGAGCCTGCTGAGCGATGATGTGGAGACAGACGATGCTACTCCTGGGGAGAATCTGAAGTTGAGGCTGAAGGGCATTGAGGAGGAAGAAATCCTCCCTGGGTTTATCCTCTGTAGTCCTGACAACCTCTGCCACTCCGGTCGCACCTTTGACGCACAGGTACACCAACACCGACTGACCGAAAGTCACCGCATGCTGACATCTGTTTTTTTCACTCTACATCTGACTTTCAGAGTCTACGTTACCTGTGGAGAGAATTTGTATTAGTCTTTAGGGTTGAGACTTGACCAACATGAGACTTGATGCTAACATACCCTCCACCACACACTATCTAGTGACATCCCAGCCTGATGCTGCATAAAACACCTAAAAATGGAAAAAGACAAAAAATGTTGTTAACTGTTTGGGGTCTGTTTAAGCAGGGTGTTTGGTGCAGGCCAATTTATTTGAAGGGCAGCCGTTTATCAGAGCCACCGCTGCAACGCCTGTTAGCAGCAGCACTTCGCTGCTTGTTTGAAGCACAACATTGTTGTGATTTGATTTATTGTTTGGTGTTTAGATAAAGAGTGCAGAAGCCCAACGGTTGAGAATGAGGCATTTAAAATATGCCAGCTGATGCTAACCTATTTCATCAGTGACAGACCCATTTGAACCCATTTTTGTCCACTTGTTTTTAAATATATACGTATATGAAGATATTGACAGTAGAGATAGGGAACCAATACATAAACTAATATATCCGGCTCTATTTCAATACTTTATATGTGTATTATGAATATGTCAAGTCAACTGATCTTTGGACGTTTCTTTCTTCTTTTATTTCAGATCGTCATTATTGAGCACAAATCAATCATTTGTCCTGGTTACAATGCAGTCCTTCACATCCACACCTGCATTGAAGAAGTTCAAATCTCAGTAAGCTACTGTTCTACTTCCAAAACTGTTGCTGAAACATTTTACAATATTGGAGTTTGTTTTTGTTGTGTATTTTATTTGCTGAGACAGTAGTTTTTGCTCGCCTCCTGGCCTTACTGTATGCAGTTCAACTCTTTAAATCCCAACTGCAGGCCTTAATCTGTTTGGTGGACAAAAAGACGGGGGAGAAAAGCAAAACACGACCACGCTTTGTTAAGCAGGACCAGGTGTGTATCGCCAGGCTCCGGGCAGCTGGAGTCATCTGCTTAGAGACCTTCAAAGAATTCCCTCAGATGGGACGATTCACACTGAGAGACGAGGGTAAGGACGCTGTGGGTGTGTTAGTAAGACAGCAAGTCAAGGTGTTATATCGTTACTGTGAAAATATCAAAATGCTCAATCCGCAGATACATGCACACAGCCCCTATTCAGACACTGTGCCTTTAAATAAGCTGTCATGACTACTGTACAGTTGTGATGTCACACCTATACCATATATAGTCTAGGCTATAGGTTTTGAGAGGGGGGTCTTGAAGGGATACGGTGTACAGGGATACAGGAACAGTCTGAGAAAATGTTGTTTTTTTAACATTAAAGCATGCAAACATTACAAACCCAAAATACAGGTATAAACCTGAAAATAAACATAATATGGGACCTTTAAGCAAATATGTTTTGGACACAGATGTCACAGCAGTGATAATAAATTGTATATTTGCTTGCTAATGTCTAGGTTATTTATTTTTCCATTTTGTCCCCCACTTCTCTTCCACCAGGCAAAACTATCGCCATCGGCAAAGTGCTGAAGCTGGTGCCAGAAAAGGACTAAATGCAACAGTGGCAGCATGCATGGAGTTCTTCCACCTTTCACCAGAGGAGAAATGCTGCTAGAGCCGACCCAAATAGTTACTCTCTCTTTACACACAGCTATGCTGAAGAGAAGAACAGGGACAACAAGGAGTGAAGGAGGTAATAAAATTGCGTCAAATGAAGAAAAAAAAGACTGAATCAGTTTTTACGATGAACAATATGAAACGAGAGACCAAGTCCAGTGTGTCAGCTTTCTCATATTGAGAGCTCAGCTATGCCACTAATGTAGCTACATGCCCCCCATCTGTAATCCCACGGCGAACCGTGCAGTCGGCAGGCCACGCCATTTGTTTTTAGAATGGAGATGGATGCAGTGTAACTGAGTTTGAGGAAGAAAAACAAAACTACAGAATGATTTCATATCATACAAAAAGACCTGTGTTAGCCTGTAGTTATAATTTGCAAAGTACATCTCCCAATTTAAGAGTGGGATTAAGAATCCAGTGGACATTTTATTTGGTTTTAAGGACTGCTGTACCAAAAGTTTGGTCTCTCCCCACATGAGATGGTTTAATTGGATTGAGCTCACACTCTGATGAACCATTGGTAAACACACTTACACAAACACAAACCCACACACAGCTGTTACATGATTGAAACTGAAAATAAATGATCAGGCTGCAACAGAAAGGTGTATTTGTATTCCTTTTGAATAAGTATTCCCATTTGGGATGGGTAAATCCATATCCACAGTATCAATATTAATAGCAGATCTTGAGATTTAGCATACTATTGTAGAAGGTTCCTGTCCTTTGTTGATTTTTGCATTTTTATATTACTATAATTGGATGTACTTTGTCAACTCCTCGGATTTAAAAGCTGCTATACATTTGCAAGTTACCAAAGTATTTAATGAAACATTCAGTACAGATATTTACATTTAAAGACTGCAATATCTATATCCATCATTTTAAATTGAATTAAAATAATCAAGAGACATCCTCGTACAAATGTCTATGCGCCAACCTTATTCACTTCCCTGGCTGTTCAGAGTTTTCATTCAAATAAAGTTGTTTGTATTATGTGACGTAGAGTATACCAATTGCGCATGCGTGTCTACAGTTCCCACGTGCGAAGCAGACATGGCCGATGGAGTAGGAGTTGTGTTGGACCGGGCACAGGTAAAAAAAACCAAATGCTTTTACTGCTGCAATACATTTAAGCTCTTTATAAATATCATTTCGGTTATTATACGTTAACAGGACTGTAATTACAGTGTTATGAGTCGACAGTAGCTATAAGCTAGCTAGTACTAGCTACCGTTAGCTTGTTTGCTTGCTGGTTTAGCACACAGACTGTTTTCACGTGATGTATTTCTATCTAGCTATGGGTTTAGCGACGAAGCCATTTCACAATGGACCAGCAACTAGTCGGAATCCCTAGAACTCTGGAAGAAGTTTGTCGCTGGGTTTTCTAAGTCTTTTGTGACAACGGAGCTAATGTGTCTGCTAGGTCAAAAAGGCCGTCCAGGCTTTGCAGGCTTTCCTGAAAACCAAGTCGACCGGTGACTCCCTGTTCCTGGACGAGACTCAACAGATCAGCATGCTGTTCACCCTCTGGAAGATCCCCAAAGTGGCACAGTCCATCCGCATGTGAGTCCACCCGACAGAACCATAAAGCAGCCCTCATACCCGATCTGTAGTTCTTCTGTTGCAGATGTTTACTCTACCCGATTTAGTTGGTATTGACGTGACGTCTCATTCCGCCCTCAGTCCCTTGCCCCACGGCCAGCGGTCTGACACAGACGACATTTGCCTCTTCACCAAAGATGAGCCCAACATGACGTCCGAGCAGACCCAGAGGTTCTACAGGAAGCTGCTGGAGGAGAAGGGCGTGAAAAACATCACTGAGGTATGTACCTGTCAGTGTCATTATTCAGCTACTGATGTGGTCATTGTTACAAGACCAGCTCACTGCTCAGCTGGGATAAATGCTCAGAGGAGTATGAGAAATATAGTATACATATTATAGCAAAATTGGTTGACTAGAGAGTGGCTGGTTCGTCCTAAATCTTACAAAGCAAAAAGTTTTACCAGGTTTTTGGAAAACATTTAGATTTATGGCAAATGTCCCTGTATCCGGAGCAGATCATCCCCTACAAAGCCCTGAGGACGGAGTACAAACCGTATGAAGCCAAGCGCCGTCTGCTAGGGAACTGTGACTTGTTCCTGTCTGACGACCGCATCCGCCGCCTGCTGCCATCCCACCTCGGAAAACATTTCTACCAGAGGAAAAAGTAAGCCCTTTTTCTTTGTGTTGTCAGAGTTGTACCTTCAATTCCTAATATCTTCAATACACAGCCGACATTATGTGTTGATCTCATTTTTAAGAGTAACTTTTGATCCTATTCATGTCAGAGGGACTGTTTGAGAAAATGGAAGAAATGGCTTATAAAAACAGAAGGCAGATTTTACAGTTACCTTACTAGTTGAGTTCCTAATGAGCTGAAATGTAATTGAACTTGTAGAACAATATAAGTAAAAAGAAAGTTGTCCTTAAATTGCAAAATGGAGCAAATAAATTACCCATATAATGTTAAGTAATGTTAAATGTTTATTTTTTTATTTTACACATTTAGTACCAAAATAAGTTTTTCTGTAGGAGTATCCAAACACCCATTCCTGTCTTTACCAGAGAGCCGCTGTCTGTGAACCTGCAGAGCAAACATCTGGCCAGAGACATCCAGAGAGTCATCCAGGGCACCAGCTTGAAGGTTACCAACAAGGGCTGCTGCTGGTGAGATTTGCTCTGCTGCTCTTGCTTTTATAAACCGCTAAATCCAGCTCTCTGTGTAACTAACCTTTTTATTTTAGCTCCGAGGAAACCAGTCGGGCTTTAGTATCGCTTCAGCAAGACAAAACAAAACAGTTGTAGTTTCACGGAATGTTTAATGTCTCGTCAAATTAAGAGCACCTCTTAGCAACCCTGTCGATTCTGCTAAGTGTTTTGATATGGGGAATTGCTGGTGCCAAAGAGAGTCAATGTGAATCCAGATGGACCTCCTCTTTCTGTGGAGCCTGTCTCTACACCTTTGAGACACAACATGTAATGTGGACCGGAAATACCAAAAAAAAACTTTCATTGATACTACTTGTACTGATGCTGTTTACAGTGTCACATTTGAGATTCCCATAGTAACCCTGCATTAACTTACATGACGGATCTGTATTGTAGCATGGCCCGTGTTGCCCACGCCGGGATGACTGCCGATGAGGTGACAGAAAACATCGAGGCTGCTGTCCAAACAGTGACGGCCAAGCTCCGCACGGTGAGTCTAGCTGCCCAGAGAAGCGTCTTGTGTTTTCATTAACATTGTTCTTTGTTGCTTTAAGGCTGGTGCAGTCATTTTAACGTTTGGCCACCCCAAGCTCTGTAATATCTTTCCCCTCGATTTATGTATTATACTTGCGTTGCTGTTTACAGAAAGGACCCGTGGTGAAGCTCATCCACATAAAGAGTCAAACGTCGGTGTCCCTGCCCATCTACACCTCCGACCTGAACCACCTCAGCGTGCTGGAGGCAGGGAAACATGCTCAGACGTCCAAGAAAGCGGTGAGAGCAAGTTTGCGCTCAAATGTTCGTCTTGTGTCCGATCTAGATTTATAGAAACGATGTGTACAATAACCACCTTGTGTCTGTGTGATTTTTAGGGAGCTGCAGCCAAAAAGCAGGCAAAAAAGAACAAGACAGAGGACATTAAGAAAACGGATACTGCTGAAGAGGAGAAAAATGTGGAGGAGGAAGAAATCCCGCTGCTGGTTCCCATAGCAACTCCTAACAAAAAGCCTAAACTGCAGGTCAGTGCTACTCCCAGCTGCTAGATTTAAATACTTGAAGTAATTCAAACATTTCAAATAACTCAGGCAGTTTTGTGTAAGTGGACTGCGGCCCCTCATTGGTTTTTCTTTCTTTCTTTGTAGAAACCATCCAAAAAGAAGCAGCTGGAGAAGGCCCCCAAACCGGCCGCAGCCAAGAAAGGAAGACAGTCGCCAAACAAAATGACCAAGAAGGCTGGCAAGACTGACTCTAAAGTAAAAAGAAAAGTGCCTAAAGTGAAATGATTCTCAGTAGAGCATCTTTGCACGTTACTCTCTCAACATGGACATTTTACACAGTACACAGGACCAGATTATTGACCGTCAATATATTCATTCTGTTGTCTTTTTTTCCTTGGATGAAGCAGACTATAAACGCATCTGAAACTATCCATGGCTATCTCGTGTTCCCTGAGTTCATTGTAACAATAGGCCTTTGTCAAAGGAGACAGTTTTATCATCACAGGTGGGACTGATAGTAACAATAGTTTTTTTTAGTTTTATTTAAGTGTATTGATAAGCCGTGTTAGTGATATCATACACAGTGACATGCCCTCAAACTAGTAAGGTTTAAATAAAGTGCAGCCATTAATACTATTAATTAGACGTGCTGTTTTACTGCCATGTCAAACTGTGACTGTAAAAACGATCTATAAAATGCTTCTGACGGCTTGGCCAGTGGTTATTCATGTAGTTAAAGTGGGGGTTTATGAACTATTTTGGCTACTTCTTATTGAATACACATTTACATTTGGGTATTGTTGACATGAAAAAAAAGTATTACTTTTCTTACACCTTGTACTCTTTTTGACCTCCCATTCTGTTAGAGTAGTTGTCAGCATGAAGGAGATCCGACAGATACATTTAATTATCATTGATTCCAGCAAAGTTAGAGTAAAAGACAACTTCTATGTAATTGATTCTCCCAGAATGCATGCCTCAAAACGTGTCAACTCATGGCTGCAGAATGACTTGTACAAAGACTTATTACCTCTGTGCTTTTGGTGTTAATTATTTGAACACATACGTTTTTTTAAACCCTTGGCTTTGAATCGGCAGTGCTATCACAATTAGTTTATAAAGAATACTACATGACTTCTTACATTTGTTAACATGTACTCTGTATGCACCTTTTGTGTGCTTTCACATCAGAAGTGCATAGCCTTGAGCCCTGTTTGCGCATGGTGAAGTGAGCCATCTACGCTGTGCATGTATAGCTGCCAGTTGGATCCAATGACATGCCTATTGTTATTGAGATTAAGGCTTGTACAGCTGCTGCCTGCTATTCTCATGTGACAATGCTACGTGGGAACATCTATGAGGCTTTGCACCTTAATAAGTATATATAATGATCTGAGCCAATCATAAATTAATTTCCCTTCTTTACTACATCCAGCGTATTTATTTGGAGGTATCATGCGACAGGATGGTCATGATACTGTCAACAGGTGGGCTGAGTCTTTCTATTCATCCCTCCCTTCAAGTCCTTCCTATGCTATGTGGGCGTGGTGGGCCATCTGGAATTACAGTGTTCACAGGTTACTGGGCAGGAGAGTAAGAGATGCATCATGCACACATTCTTGTGTTGATCATAGAGAGGCTATAGCTCCTTCACCTGGGTCTGAAGAGGTGGCTGCATTGATTCCAACCGGGACTGGCTGAGCAGACGGGACAAGCTCAAGAGGAGCTGTGGATGTTCAGTGGCTGGTGTTTCCATTATTCGTGAGTCAAAGGAAGAAACAAAGCGGTACCAGGCACTGCTGTGTGTAGCAACCATGGAAGAAATTGGAGAAACTTCATTCCCAGAGGATGCTGGGAGTCAAAGCCTGTGTCCAGACCTTGCAGGCTGGGCCCACCTCCACAAACCCATCATCGTGATGGTGATGGGATCCCTGATGTCTGCTGCGGGCGGACTCCTCCTCCTCCTCCAGTCAGTGGGGGTGACCGAAGCATGCCACTCGGTGGCCTCGGCGTGCCTGTCCATCGGGCTGATGTTCGTGGTGATGGGGCTGGTGTGGATCCCCGTACTGAAAGAGAAGCAGAGGCGCAAGCGCTGCTGCCAGGGTGTGCTTGAAAAGAAATGACTGCAATGTAAAAGTTGGAACTATTTTTTTGCAACCGTTTCTTTTGAATCATCCTACAGTCATAAAGCTGCTGTGTTTCTCGCTGATGATAACTGCTTGCGTACATTGTACTTTGACCACTGCAGGTTGTACGTGTGTGTGTGTGTGTGTGTGTGTATAGATGAGTGAATGAGGGTTTAAATTTCACTGTGCTGCATCTGGATTAACTTTGGGATCTTGCTTTGGAGGATCCCCACTGCCAACATGTCAACATCTGTACAGGTGGATCCAGTCATGGAGACAAGGTATGGTGGAGTTGGCCGCTGCAAGTGCTCCTTCTGGTTCGCAGTGGCCCACGACGTAGTAGGTGTCTTCATCATGATGGTGGGGGTGTTTGGAGGGCTCGCTATCCATGATTTGTTCATTTACGCGGGGGCTATCGTCATCTTCCTAAGCCTGATCTGGTGGGTGTTCTGGTACTCGGGGAACATCGACGTGCCACCTGAGGAGCTGGAGGACGACGTGGGCCTGATCAAGCTGAAGAACCGTGGACTCAGCCGGGCGGTGAGGCGCGTGTCCGACCGCCTCTCCAGCAGGATCAGGAGCTCTTTCAGAAAGAGCAGCAGGCCCGTCAGAGAAGACCCCGCAGGCAACAACACAGCTTCAAACACTGGTACAGAGGTGTCGCTCTCCACCATCTATGACAGCACCATCGCGTCCTCCCCTAAAGGATTAGTGAGAGAGACATTGTCAGTGTGAGCTAAACCACTGCAGACTGTAAAAGGGACACGGAGAGTCACTGAACCTGGATCTTTATGTTTGCTTCCTTTGCTCGTTGGGTTAAAATGGATTTAGTTTCTGTGTTTGCTTTACTAACATGCACCAGTAGGCTAATGATTAGGCAACCCTGAAGTCTTGTCTGGATAACATCCACATGTTCTTATCTTGCTGATAAGATGTCAACTTTGCCCACCATAACACAGTGTTGCAAATGGCTCTGATTTAGAAATCTCAGCATTCTCATCTGCCACAGTTTAGTTTTGATAAATGTTTGGTTGACTCACATATTTTGCAGTGAAGCATGTGGTGACTATCAATATAAATGTAAAGGGTATAATAGGTTCTGATGAGGCTGACCTTTATTTGGGTAAAATGGGACCAGCATATTTATTTATTTTGTGACTACTGGTAAATACTTTATAATCTCAGCTGTACAGATCAAGTATGTCCAAAACTGTCTCCAACTGTACTGAAAAGTCCCTGGAGGTTTTGAAGTCTCCTATGGTGATTGTGTATTTCAATCTCTATTTGCAAACTGGACCGTGATTGGCTTTCATACTGTTTGTGATGTCACATTTGTTTGCTTGAAGGTTCACTTCTCCAACTGACATTTCTGAGGGAGATACATGTTTCTCCTTCTGCAAAGCAGCAAGAAAACAACCATTTAACTACAATCTGCACACACCAATCTGTATCCAAGGGAAGTCCTCTACATTCATTATTATTGTTAAATAATGTTGCTCTGCGTCTGTATAGTAAATAATTACACAGGAGATAAGGAATATTTTACTGGCCACCAAAAATAGCTGGGAAATGTTCTGGTTGTTGACATTTTTACAACATTTTCTTGAGTTATTTAACAGCCTCATAGACAATTCCAGCTGCCAGGAGTGTAATTCTGGTAGAGAAATTCTAATTCCCTTTATGTACTAAATATGGAACTCACTCAAACCTACCCATGCATCGTCACATGTTTTTTAATATAAACACTAGTAGTAGTACACCATATCAGACAGTGGAAATAAAGTTATGATTCTTCTTTCATCTCCTGATTTAGCCAATGCTAATTAAATGTGTTATATCTTGACAGAGCTAACCATGTAAAAGCAAAGTATAACTAGTGTGACTATATAAGATCATACACCAAAAGTGCCCAGTCATTGTTAAGAGCCTTTTCTTTTTTTTAAGGAAACTTTTTTCAGATCAAGTATCCAGACTGTAGCTTCCAAGTAAAGGAGAAATCTAAAGTTATCTTGAGTTATTTAAATCCCAGACAATATCTTCCAGGTCTGGTCTGATCATATCTCTTAGATTAGATATGACCAAAGTGATCAGAGTACAGATTTCAGCGGACTGTGAAGAATCTCAGGTCATCTGATTACTCCTAATTGAGTCATGATAGCCATGAATCAGCGGCTTTAATCCAGTCTGGTTTCTTCTGCTGGTTTTACGTGCTTTGAAAGAGCAGAGGCTCTTTCTGAGCTCACAGGAGAAGCCAAGGACACAAAAGTACAGCTGAGGATGATGGTAATGTATTTGTTATAAAAAAGGGAATTGGACAAATGGAAATTTATCCTGTTAATTGCACTAGATCAAAAGCCTGTGAATCGCTGAAGAAAAGTTTAACCCCAACCGGTCGTCAGACACCGCCTACCAAGAGCCGGGGTCTGTCCCAGGTTTCTTCCTCAAAGGGAGTTTTTCCTCGCCACTGTTGCTTGCCCTGGTGGGAACTACTAGAACTTTGGGCCCTTGTTAATTATGGAGTATGGTCTAGACCTACTCTATCTGTAAAGTGTCTCGAGATAACTCTTGTTATGAATTGATATTATGAATAAAATTGAATTGAATTACGAATCAACCCGAGTCCGATCCCGGCTCCAGAGGTTGAGCATCATCCTGAAATAAATACATAAAATGTGATTCAGTCTCACAAATGCTGCACTGCTGTCGGAAATACTCATTAATACAAAAAATGTGTAGTATTCTGACACTGAAAATAATCTTGTATTCACTGTTTCTTGAGTAATGTTACACACTACAGTGCACAGCTGTGTTCAGGAGCTACCTGAGCCTTTTTAATATTTATTCCGCAGTAGGAACCAATGGATGTGGACTTCAGAACAGATGAGTCAAAGTCAATGGTATTTTCATGAGAGTTCTTCACACAAGTAAAAATAATAGTGTATATCAGTAGCCTCATCCTTTAGATTGTAAAGCAAATAGTTCAAATGAAGTAAATTGCCTTTTGGCAATGTTCCATTTACAAAAACAAATTCTGGTATTCATACATTTCATTATTATGTTTAATATGTGTCTATTGTTTATATATGCATCAACTACCAAGGCAAATTCCTTGTAAGTACTTATTTGGCAAAAAAAACCTGATTCTGATTCTTCACTTGTCATCATTGATGATGTCAAATTGATTTCCTGACTCTTTAAAACATTGATAGTTTCCTAAACTAATGTGCGAACAATGGGAATCATATGTAAAGCAATAAAAAAAGAAAAACAAATGGGATCCTGAGCAACAAATACAAAACTCAAAATAATATTGTTCATGTTCAAAAGGGGTATGGAGAAGTTAAGAAAGCGTGTCTGGTCCCACCCTATCTTTAGTTTTTTTATACATTAATCATAGATAATAGAAATTGAATGTGCATCCATCGGTGTCCATGGTGAATACATTCATTGATGAAATGCCCTTGGTGCTGTTTATCTCATTTGTTTTCTTGCCAAAGATAACTGAGTCTAATCAGATCAGAACTAATCATTGGGTTGTGTTGCACATCCTTAAATGAACCACAAATTATCGGTAATAGCCCATGCTTTTAAAAGGCAAATCATTTTTCATCTCATTAACTTTGAAATGGTTCAAAGCAAGATAACATCAGCTGGTTTTTTAGAGTCCACTTGTTTTTCCAACACTTGGTTATTAACACTTTTTCTGCTTTGGTCTAGTTGTGACATCATTCCGTTGTTCTAGTGAAATCGTGGTGGGACACATGATGCTGCTGCTGCGAGGTCCAACCTTCATTTGGAGAGAAAACATGTTGTCAGAATAGTTAGCATCTTAAATGTCATCTAAATATTACAATGTAATGATCGAAATTCTTCTGTATCTTTGTGGTCTGCTGTAGATATTGACGTACAGTGATGTATATTTTAAATACATACAGATGAGTGCCAACAGTTTTTTTTAGGTCCAATGGTTTCTCATAGTCTCCCAGAAAGGAACTGATATGTGATGAAAAATTCTTCAAAAAGGACGTAGAAAAGATTATGTATTTGGATGTACAATTGTACTGTGGGTTGTCCATTAGACCAGAGGTTCCTAATGTTTTCAGCCAAGGGCCCCTTACAACAGAGAATATACCAGGACCCCTTGTGTGTCCCTTGACTAGTTTGACGTAGCCTTTTTTTAAATTTAATATTTACATTTAATTTTTTACAATTCTATAGTCTTAGTTATGTGATGATGTATTATGTAATGAAATATATTAGACATGCTGTATATTAGAAATGGTGATGCTGGCTCCTGTCCAAGTAGTAGTTCAGGCTAGTGTACCCACCCGATGACAAGGAAATATAAGACATTTAGTTACAAAAAAGTGTCATCTCAACACAGAATACCCCTGAAAATATGACTTTGACATCATTTCAATTAGCTGCAAGTAAACCAAATATCAAAGGATAATAGAAAAGGGCTAATTCGAACTGCATTTTAGAACAAACACACACACACACACACACACACAAACACACACACACACACACACACACACACATACACACACACACACACACACACACAGAGAGTAGGGCTTATGATATATATTTATATATATATATATATATATATATATATATATATATATATATATATATATATATATATATATATATATATATATATATTTTTCAAATTAATTTCAATTAAATTTTTCAAATTAAAAATGTGATGTTTTATTTTTGCTTCACCCTGCCTTTTTTAAAATCCTATCTCTGCATGTAAAACTGTCAAAGTTAACTTTTGTAGTTCCACAACGCTTACAAAAAGACTACAACTCCCAGTAGGACTCTCCTGTCATATGACAGCTCAGTGTTTTGTCATGTGATGTTAACACTGCTCAGTGAGTCCGTTTCCTTTGCTCGCAGTGCCACAGGCTTCATACTGAAACACTTCATTCCTCTCCAAAACGGACCTCCACATTTTAGACGGGTCCCTTCATGGCTGTGAAACTACAATTCGGCTTGTACTTAATACAGTTTATCTGCTCACCAGGCTTGATACAACTCTTACATGTCAGACTGTGACAGCCCCAGCGGCTCCCCGGCAGGCCTCTCTGTTCACCGTGTGAGCATCAGCTATCACGCCGCGGTTGAGTGGGTCCAGCTCGGCTACAGTAGCAGCATGGCCCCGGTGCATCGCTAGCCTGGGCTCTTTATGGTTAAAAGCACATTATATCGGCGGTAAACCGTTTTAGCTTGGATGTCACTACTACCGGAGTCTGGCTGTCAGGATGAACGGTGAGTTTTGTTGTCTCATTGCCTTTTGCTCTCCCACAAAAAAAAAACACATCATGAATTTAAGAGCAGATTTAGTAACTTATTTGTTTCCTCCAGACAGTAAGTTTGGGATTTCTGCTGACTTGGTATCGGCACTGCAGCTACTTCCCCAATGTTAGTACACAACTAATGACCTTTCTTGTCTGTCAAACCTTAGCGATGTAAGTAAAAGAAAGAAAATGAAAGCAATTCAACACTGTGTACACTGCATGACTGACTGCTCCTCCATATACACACATGCTGTTAGAGTTCACTGTGACAACCTGGAAAAACACTAAGGTTTTGTTTTAAAGTGGCAAGTTAACACGAGAGGCAGTTATCTTGAGACTAGTCTCGAGCTCATAGAGGTTTGGTTATGAAGAGTTGCTAATGAGTGGTTGGTGGAAAGGGAGTGCTCCAGCTTCCACTGTCAGGGTGCCCTTTGGCAAAGCACTTGACCCAGAGCTGGTCCAGTGGGTAAGCTAGCAGCTTATAGAAGATTGTGTTCAAACTGGAAAACGTTATAAACAAACTGTTTCCATACTGACTGTGATGGCCATGACTTTGGCCAGCAGTTCATTTACACAGGTATGACTGCAATGACTGGTAATTTATTTTCTTAATCCATCACCAAACTACATTTGGTTAAATTCCCTTGTTTGTCTGTTCACCTTTTGCAGGCACTCAGCAGAGTGATACCAAGAGACAGCACCTCCTGGAGAGACTGCTGGATGCGGTCAAACAGGTGAGTCAGGTTATTTGAACGTTCTTTACGGTCGAGATCATAGTACCATGCTTTATTCCAAAATCTGCCAGGACTTTTGCATGGTTGAAAAAATCACCTCACCTTACATATGTCAGGTATTTGCAGTTGGTTTGTGGTGTTAGATTACCTATTAGTTCCTTTATTCACTGTGCACCAAAACACACTAGAGGAAGCAAAACTGAGCACCGCTTACACCTGCGCAAGTTAACCTTCTATTGAATTAAGTGCAAATAAGTTGAGTATATATAAGGAAAACATTAAAGAGTAGAATATGAGTGTTTTCTAAGTGTGTGAGATTTTAGTTGTTGGGGTTTGATGTGATGTCCTTTCCCATGCATGAGGCAAAAGAAAGTTGGGACTGCATGTACAGTACTGGGGTTAGTCAGAGTGGATGACTATACCTCTGTTCCTCTTCACATTATACATCGCACACTTCGGGTTTAACTCTGGTTCCTGCGGCCTCGCAATGCTTTCTCCATTGTTAGATACAACAACAGTGGCAATGGTAACGGCAATAGGAGTCCCCCTGTCCCAAAAAACTGGACTGGTCTCACAACACAGATGCCGTCGTCAAAAGGGGAAGGATGTGACTGTTCTTCCTGAGGAGTCTCGGGTCCTTCAGTGTGTGCAACAGACTCCTCCTAAAGATATTTTATCAGTCCGTAAAAGCTTGCCGGCGCACTGTTCTTAGCTGTGGTGTGCTGGACTGGTAAGATCATGACTGGTGAGGCCAGCAGACTGAACAAAGGGAAGGTCAGCTGTGGGATCTGGCTAAAACTAGACAGTCTGGATTAAGGGGAAGACAAATGAAGGACAACATTATAGCCATAGGCATTTCCTCTCATCCCTTCCATAATGGGCAGCCCATTCAGCCACTGGTACTACCCACCCCAGGTGCAAAACAAGGCTCCTCAGATGCTCCTTTGTACCTGCTGCTATCAGACTGAACAGCAGCAGTGTGAACCTCGGACTATAACGTCGAACACGGAGCCATTTCTCCACAATGTCTGGTCCATGCGGAAAACTGCTGGCCTGATGACATACTGCATCTTACTATTGATACACTCTTGTTATATACTGTATTATATACCATTTCATGTTATATCCATATTATATATGCATATATATTGAAGCTATAAGTTATATTATTAACATTGTTATATTGTTGTACTATAGAATAACTCAATATTGTATACTACTGCACCTTTATACTATGTCTCATTTCCCTCACTATTTCCTACTGTATCATATTATATAAACTTCATTTCCAATGAAGTTAGGTCATTGTGTAAAATGTAAATAAAAGAGAATACAACAATTTGCTATACTATTTAACCTATATTCCATTGAATACACTACGAAGACAAGATATTTAATGTTCAAACTTAGCTCATCTGAAATGGATTGACGCAAAGGAAAAGTGTGTCACTGTCTGATGAGTCCACATTTCAAATGCCAAAGAGGAAAATACAGATTGTCATCAGAGCAAGCATCCGTGATTTATGGGTGTGTGTTAGTGCCCATGGCATGGGTAACTTGCACATCTGTGAAGAAGTGCATATATGGTTTCGGTGCAACATATGCTGCCATCCAAGCAACCACGTTTTCAGGGATGTCCTTGCTTATTTCAGCAAGACAATGACAAGCCACATCCTGCTTGTGTTACAACAGCGTGGCTTTGTAGTAACAGAGTGCGGATACTAGACTGGCAGTCCAGACCTGCCTCTCATTAAGCCTTTTGTTGTCTCCCCGTCAAAATTAAAAATGAACACTTTTGTTCACGCTTTCTTTCCATGTTTTTAACTTTTTCTTACGTTTTGTCCCTTTTTTCAATACTTTTGATGCTTTTTTTACGTAACCCCAACTTATTAACTTTAGTTTTACAGTACATTTTGGAATAAACCTAATTTACAGGAAGTTATACCATATGTTTGAGTTTGAAAAGCAGAAATTAGGAGTAATTTCAACTAAAATTACAGGAATCTATGTTGATGGATAATCACAACTTTTTCAAAACCCCTCCAATTGTTTTGTATCAAATTCAAAATCAGGGAATATTTGCAAAAAAACAACAATACCGTATCATTTTGACATTAAATATCTTGTTTTTGTAGTGTATTCAATTGAATATGGGTTGAAAAGGATTTGCACAATCACTGAATTCTGGTTTTAGTTATGTTTAACACAATGCCCCAACTTCATTGGAATTGGGGTTTGTACTATATTATGTTAATATCTTTCATTGACCCTTTATACATACATATATTTCCAGTGCCAAATCCGCTTTGGAGGAAGAAAGGAGATTGCCACAGACTCAGACAGCAGGTAAGAGAAGCGTCCCGTTGCCAAGGAATTTTTTAGTTATATATTTGTGTTTTATTCAGCCCCCCAAAAGGCAGTTTAGTTTGCTTGTTTAGTTAAAGGACACTTGATGCTGTAGGCTCATACCTTTAGCCTCTTCTGTACAGCAATCTGGCAAATGCCCAACTTGAGGATGGGTTTCTTCACTACAATGAATGAAATAACCTTATTTTTTGGATGACATGGTAACACTGCTCTTAACTCAGAGGGCTATTTTAACGAGCATCTCAGAGATTTCAGCATGTTTGGAGAACTTTACAGTTTTTCACATCATATCTATGCAATAAGAAAGTTATGACATTAAACAAAAAAGAAAAATGGGTTATGTATGAAAGATGATTTACCAACCATTTTTCATCAGAGCTTAATACTGTCAGTAAGAAATATTTAACCAAAATGTCATATCCTGTGCTGCTCAGATGTTATTTTGAGGTTTTTAGTAGTACCATTTTCTTTTTTTAGTTTTTATCTTTTTATTTGAAACTGTAAATGATGGTTCTAGCAGAGTTTAAAGAGCACCCATAAATTCAAGTGCCACAAAAACACTCATAGGGTGCACATACTCCAATAACATGTCTTTGTCTCTGCAGGGTGATCTGTCTGTGTGCCCAGTTTGAAACGGTGTTGCAGCATGGCCTGCGGAAGAGCCGAGGTCTGGCTCTCACCGCCGCTGCTCTTAAGCAAGCTGCAGGCTTCAGCACCAAGACTGAAGGAGGTACGATAATTAGCTGGCTGCATGGTGTCTGTTAAACTCGAAAGTTGGAACTCAAGGTGGCAACTTAACTTTAGCCTACAGCATTTACTTTGGAAACAGCAGAACTGAGTGCTAACCTTGCTACAAAGTAGCGCAGCTTGTTATTTTGGAAGTCATGGAGGTTTGGAGGACACAGATGTGTCAGTGGGAAGCTCCGAGCTGCAGGATAACCACAGCAACAGACGTGCATAACCTGGCTGTGAGACCAGATGTTAAGACTACAGTTAGTGTTAGAAATGGCATGCATAGGAGGGTCCCTGTTTCCTTGTTTCACTCTTTCAGTTGTCCTTATCTGTCAGTCTTTAAGCCTCCGTCTCTCTGTCTCAGTCTGTGGTGGGCAGCACACCTGCTGTTTCTTTGCGCTCCTAGAAAGTGTCATTATAAATGCACGCTGTGTGCTCAAGCATTGTTCAAACCCTCCAACGTTTGTTTCAAATTCCAGTCAAGATCTCAGAAATTCTAAACAGCCTATGGCATGCTGAACTACGGGGAGATGAAATTATAGCTGGCACAAAAATATGGAAGACATCTGGGATATTTCCAGTTGATGTAGTAGTGCAGTCATAAAAAAACAACTTGTTTTAAATATTTCAATCATTTAATTACAGCAGCCCTTCCATTTGACATTTATTTGAAATGTTTTTTGTAAGAAAGGAGCTTCTTATTGTCTTCATCCCACTAAATAAGTCCACCACCCATCATGTGAAACATCAGTAATTTGAATCGATTCTAAACTGGATATTATTTAACTACATGATATGAAGTTGGTATAATAGTGGAGCTTATAATAATATGTTCATAAAATTGAACTGTAAATGTTTAGGTGTGTTTGGTTAAGTTTGCATTTGTATTACTACAACATGAAGTTTAAACTATATATTTTTTACTTATTTAATTTATTATAGCTTTTTTTACATATTTATCTATTATTTTTAGCTAACCATTTTAAACCTTTATTCATAACTTTTAGCCATCTGATTCAACCATTTATCCATTATTTTAAGCCAACAGTTCCATCTGTTTATCCGTTACTTTTAGCTAACTATTCTATCTCTTTATCCGTTACTTTTAGCTAACTATTCCATCTGTTTATCCGTTACTTTTAGCTAACTCTTCCATCTATTTATCCATTACTTTTAGCTAACTCTTCCATCTATTTATCCGTTACTTTTAGCTAACTATTCTATCTCTTTATCCGTTACTTTTAGCTAACTATTCCATCTGTTTATCCGTTACTTTTAGCTAACTCTTCCATCTATTTATCCATTACTTTTAGCTAACTATTCCATCTATTTATCCATTACTTTTAGCTAACTATTCCATCTGTTTATCCATTACTTTTAGCTAACTATTTAATCCGTTTATCTATTATTTTTAGCAACCTCTTTTAACAATTTTCCATTATTTTTAGCTAGGTAGTTAATCCGTTTATCCATTACTTTTAGCTAACTGATTCAATCATTTATTCATTATTCTAAGCTAACTATTCCATCTGTTTATCCATTACTTTTAGCTAACTATTTATTCGGTTTATCTATTATTTTTAGCTAACTGTTTCAACCATTTATCCATTACCTTTTGCTAACAATTTCAACCTTTTATACATTACTTTAAGCCAACTATTTAACTATTAATCTATAAGTAATAGCTTTTTTAATCAGCCTAGTATTTTAACGGTTTAATCTATTACAGTTTTGACTATTTCTTTTAGCTCTCTATAACAGCTCAACCTTTACTTTAAGCTAGCTACTGTGTTTTGACTGTGCCAACTATATTATTTATTAAAGTTAACCAGTTATCCGTCTTTTGCAGACATTTATCCACTCATTTTACTTTTAGCCAAATGCTTTGCTTGGCTTGCTTGGTACCTATTTTTCGTTTACTTAGTTGCAACGTATTGTGTTCAGTTATTATAGTTAGACTTAGTCTAAATTCTTAACATTCAACTTCTGACATTTCTCCGTTGCGTCAGGAAATAATGCTGGTCACTTTTTGCCGATGTCTATTTCCTTTCGCTTTCTTTGTGATGGAATTTTAAACTCCAGTGTTTCCAGACTATGGTCCTCAGATCTCTGCAGGGTAAATCCAGACTGCTAGCTAGACCAGGGGTCTTCAACTGGGGGTCCTCAGAGTCAATGCAAGGGGGCCTCCAAGTTATTTTTAAGTTTTTTTCAAAAATGAAAATGTCTTAACATGAATCCAACATATTATAAGCCAATATAAATCCCCCCTGATAAGGCTTAGGCTTACTGGCCTATTGGTATGGTAGTCACTGAGGTATCATCAACAGATACAGTTCATTTTAAGGATTCACTTTGCCACATGTATGTTTACCATTTATTAAATCATGCTAACAATTATTAGACTATTTGAATAGCCTATGCAAACAAAGATATGAAGGCTTTAGGCCACCCTACATGTTATTGTAGGCCCAGTTTAAAATGCAACTTATTTTTCTATGTAGTCCTATGGGTCCCCGTTCCATCTCTCTTTCAGTTAGGGAGTCCTTGGCTTATAAAACATTGAAGACTACCGACTAAGACTATCTGTCCAATCTGAATTTTCTCTCAAACAAATAAAACAACTTTTGAAAGTACAAGTTCCTATCCGAGGGTATTTTGCAGCGGCTCCCTGCAGATTTTAGTGCCGCTCATCGTGATTGTGATTGTTTAAAAGAAATGCCAATTAACCAGAGCTTTTCTCCCATCCCAGAATGCTGTGTGGACCAACCGTCCTCCATGTCTGTGGAGGACGGTCTGGCAAAGCGAGACTATAGTTGACTCACATTGTGTGGACATATTTTTGAAAGAGATGAAAGACTAATTTCTAGTTTATCAAATTATTTGAGCTATTCCACCTTTGCATGTACCCACTGAATGAGAAACACTACTCTATGGTGTCTCCATGCGGAAATGAACAGCTCTGAGATTCAGTTTTATTTTCAGCCATCAGGGCTTATAAAGACCTTAGGGACATTAGTTTCACATTATACTGAATTGTTTCTACTGTGTCATATTTAACAACCTTGTGGCCATTAATTCCAGATGGAGGAGAAACGCAGGACTTCTGTAATGGCAATCACGTCATTACCATTAGCATATCTGACATTTTCCTGTATTTCACAGTCAATTAGAAGAAAGGATTGTGGCTGAACTCTTGGATTTGGAGCTCCCTAATGAAGCCAAACCCTTTGTCAAAGCCAGAATAGCGGCAATAACTTTAACACATTATTCTGGGGTTATATGCTAATCATATGAAAAACAGTGGCATAACACTCATTCCTATTAATTACGAAAAAACTTGACACAGACCCACATGATTTTTTTGTGTCCTTTTATCTTTTTCCCCTGTTTTATAGAAAATAATACAATTGTATGACTTCTGGGTTGAGTGCAAAATATGGAGAGGAAAGAGTTAGGAGGTCAGGATGGAGCTGTGTGTAAGGGGGTGTGGCTATATGTTAATGAATGTGCCGACTCTCAGGACTTTTATAGTGTTTTTGCCACTGATTCCCTTGCCTTTTGGACCTCTTGTGTAACTCAGAACATTCTCCCCCCCCCCCCCCCCCCCCCCCCCCCCACAAATGAGATGGAACTGATTCTCTCCTTCTTTGTCTGTCTTTCCTCTTCCTCTCCCTTTTTACCCCCTCACCAGAGTTAACTTTCTGGTTCTATGTGAAGGAGCATCTGAATCGCCACGAGCTCCAGCGGTTCTACTCGTTACGGCACATCTCCTCTGAGCTGGGCCGGGGCCGTGCCTGGCTGCGCTGCGCCCTCAACGAGCACTCGCTGGAGCGCTACCTGCACACACTGCTGGCTGACCGCCCACGCCTGGGGTTAGTTGTGTGTGTGTGTGTGTGTGTCTGGCTTTATTAGCAGATCATACTGTATGTATGATTTCTTTTTCACTTTCACTGAAGTTCAGTAATCTCAATAATAAAGATATTTACAATTTGACAAAATGCTTTTAAATGTTGGCATATCAGTGTGATCTTGCATGCACGCTCTTTGCGTGCATTATACTGCCACTCCAGAATCTATTCACCTCCACCGTTATGCTCTGTACAGCCTGTATTTCCTCAGCTGTGCAGTTTTTTGTTTTTCTTTCGTTGTCTTGATAAGAGATGTTACTTTACCTCTCTGCTTTCTAGAACTTACTATGAAGACTGGGCTTTTATTCTTGATGAAGAGAGAGCAAGTATGCTCCCCACCATGGCTGCAGGTGAGTTTGCGTTTAAATGTTGCAGATAAACATAGACACACCAGACTGTGGTGGGGTTGTGGGTGTGTCAAGTGCTAGCTGCATGGTAAACATTACTGTAGTTTGAAATGCCACTCAAAGGGAAGTGTACACCAGTTACCATGTTAATGTTGCATGTCATGCTTTATAGCATACCCAACATGCATATGGCAAACATCCTGTATGCTACATGCCACCATTCAACATGTTAGCAAGTATACACATGCTAATGGCATGCTAATGTCACATATACAATGTTATAACTAATGTTACAAATTCATATAATGTAACATTAGCTAAAAAATAACACGATAAAGTTGCGCTACGTCTGACAACACACAGCGGAGCCTGACAATTTGAGTTTGAGTTATTCAAAATGGCTGACGTACAGAGGGAAAGCCCTTTTTGATAAATCTTCTTGTGCCACCCTCAGGCAAGGCTATATTTTTTGCCCCATTAGTGGTAAAGATATTAGAACAGTAAAGTTGTGTCCCCATATTTTATACATCCAAAGATTGTATCTGCTGGTGTTTTAATGAGCATTACAACTTTCTTTTAATCTCATTGAAATTTAAGCATGCTTCGAACAAACGGAGCTGCTGTAAAAGCTGTAAATTAACTGACGCTGCACTTTACTTGTTTGTCATGACTAGATTTGGTGGGAATTAATGTCCTAACCCTATTAGTGGGAATGTCTGTGCTCTTACTGATGATGAGCACAAACTCTAAAATATTAAGAATACAAACCACTGATCTTGTGCCAGAGCCTTTCCTCTTTGCTCATACACAGGCAGATAGCCTGAGTTCATCTTAGGTTGCTCACTCTGACTGCCCGCTCCCAGAAAAGCTTACAAAGCACTTTGCAGAAGTTCAAAAGCTTTATATGATTTTAATACAGCGATCTTTCATAAATTACATTTCCCCTGTCTCTCTTCATGCTATGCTGTTCAGGTCTGAACTCCATCCTGTTTGCCATCAACGTAGACAACACTGACCTGAACGGTGGGGTGACGCGAGGAGGCTCCTCGGTGTCCCATCTCCTCAAGGAGTCCACGCAGGGCATCGGCAGCCTGTGGAAAGAGTCGACTCAGGGGGTCAGCAGCCTGCTGCGGGAGATCAGCACCGCCACAGCCGTGGTGCCCGGCTTCACCCCCAGAGTGGACGAGGTCTCGGACCCACTGCCTGTCCTGCCACGCAGCAGCTCTGCTGGTAGGATTCACAAATCTTTCACATAGACTTGTTAGTTTTGTTGCAACACACAGAGGGTGCACCTAATAATTTACAGTACAATACAAGAGCTGCGCAAGACATAAAAAGTAGCATGTTTTCTTTAGCCTTTCTTCCTCTCACAGATTCCTCTCACACTTTTTTGTAATTTATACAGCAGCTGCAAGAATCAAACACTTTCTCAAAACTGTGCAAACATGACATCTATTTTGGGAGAATTTCAGAGTATTTGTAAGGTGTTTCTGTTATTTTGTCCACCCCTTGAATACAATGAGCGAAACATCATGTTCCTCTGGCTCTAACATGAAATAAATCACTCAGATGCTGTAAATGTACTCCTAGAACAATTATTTATGTCACTAAAGCATCACAGAACCAGCACAAACCTAAAGTAGATAAAAAAACATATGGTTCAGTTGGATTATGTAGAATGAATGCACTGGTGGAACAAATCCAGTGGATGCAACACAAGGCGTCTGCAGCAGAGTGCTGCAGCAGTGATGAAATCCCCCATGAAAGGAAAAAAATTCCAATATGTCGGTTCCTCCTTTGACCTCATTTAGCTGTCTGCCCCGGTCTATTCCAGCGGGAGCAACTTCCACCGTTTTCTCCTCTTATGTTCTGCTCAGTGGGATGAACACGCTTTTAAATTTGAACTGAATGAATGTAAATTCTAAGCTGTGTGCCAGTTCCTCAAGTTGGGAACTCATTCAGAGTATTCATTGGTAGGCTCCCTATTGCACAGCCAGGCCTTTTGGCTTTGAAAAGGAGGAGGGAGTTGGACCACATATAGTGAATTAGAAAGGCTTAATTGAAATGAACTTAAGATGCTGAGGTCACCAGTACTAAGCTTTAGTGTATGAACATTCCGAGGCAGCCAGTCCAGACGGGTGAAACGTACGGAATTCAAAGTCTCGCTTCACTCATGTTTAAAAATTGATCGTTCGAACGTTCATCGAGCTCTCAAGATTCACTGTAACCTTCCAAAGTGGTCTCACCATTGTATTGCTCTTGAACGCTCTAAGGCACTGACTTATGAAAACTTTAGAAACAGCCACGCAATTGCATTTTATTATCAGATTCAAAATACCGCCTTACCAGCACTTGTGGCACCTTTTCCGACACACGTGAGACCAGGTCGCCTCACTAGGTCGGTTTCACAGGCACTTATCCCAGTTCCCTCATACAAAAACAACTTTGGTCAGAAATCTTTTTTTTTACACATATACAAAGACGCATTTTAAAAAGGCATACAAACGGCTCCTTTTTAATAGTTACACTTGCACACATTAAAAAATTAGTTTATTTATTGTCCAAGCCTTGTTTGCACTGACCTTATTTGTCCAGCCCTGATGATGTTTTGTATAAATGTCTTTTGTCCTTATGTAAGTGTATTGTGGATTTCATTTGTCAAAATCCATTTTTTTTATATCAATGTCTTGTATTAATGTCTGTTATGACGTGCTGTAACCATGCTCTATGTTTCTGCAGAACAGGAACCTGCTGAAAACCAGTTTTTAAACTGAGTCAGGCCCGTTTTTGTATTGTAATGTAATGTTACTTTTTCTAACTTTCCTGTAAAATAAATATATGAAATGAAATGAAAAACTTCTTTTCTTCATCTTTTCCCACCCAGACTCAGGGCTGAGGAAGGAGCGCCGGAGGAAAAAGAAAATCACCAACATCATTTCCTTTGATGACGATGTGGATGGAGGTGCGGAGGATGAGGAGGAGGGAGAGGAGGACTCTCAGAAGATGGGCGCCATGAGGAAGAGCCACATTGCTCGCGCTCAGAGAAGTGTGGAAGAAGGAATAGATCCTACGGAGCCGGCATTCTTCGAGTCGCCAGCCCAGAACGGCCTGGCTGAGCCGGGCATAGTCAGCTGGGTGGGGTCCCCCCATCCCTCTCGTACCCCGCCCACCGCTACACCTCCTCTACCTGACAGTAAGAGTGTAGACTACGAGGATGAGGAGGAAGAGGAGGAGATGTACAAACCCAGAGCACAAACCCAGGAGGAGGAGAGGAGCAGCTCTGATCAGTGAGTCCGATAACTTCAGTTGAATGAATGTTGGGTTATAAAAAGTATTAAGAGAAACATTTCTCTTTTTGTGTTGTTTTTATTCTGACAGACATTAGTGTGGGCCTAGGGCAAAATACCCTCGGAAGTTGTTCTTTAAGTGCATGGGAAATTAAATAGGAGATCATTAACAAACAGAGTTATAATTAAAAAGTGCTCATATTTTAGTTTCATCCTGTTTTTATTTGTTGAGTTCTCAAATGTTGGGCTGCTGGAGGTGATTAGTTGGATCCAAAAGTCTGTGTTCCCTGTGCAAAATAAGCACTTTTTAAACCAGCAAGCAAATGCAAGCACAGCCTGCTGAACCCCAAAATAAACAACAACTTTATAAAAAAAAGGGGAAGATGGACCATTAACTTTGGCTTCATTTTCCATTACAATGTGCAGTATTTTAATTCAATAAAATGATCTCCACAGAAGGACTGCATTTAAAAAAAAAAATAACTCAGTTTGAAAGGCGAAAATGTAATGGATTGTTCTTAAATTTCAGCAGAATGAAGACCAGAGGTTTTTAAACTGTGAAGGGAGAGATGTGAGACAAAGATGCTGTGTGAGGTGAAAGAGACAGGTGCATGCTGGGGAATTGGTTAGCGTATTTTGACACGCTTATTCGCCCCGTTTACAGTCCGCAGTTGGAGCAGAAGTTGTGACACACAGCTCGTACACAGATATCCCGAAGATACAGAGTCATAACTCAGTGGAATGTGAACACACCGACATAATCGTGTTGTTTGAGATTCAGTGGGACTTGCACTCTCTAAAGAGATGTCCATTGCAAAGAAACTTCCATAAAACTGCTTAGATCAATCAAAGCAAACATTTATTTATATTTTATTCTTTATAACTCCAGAACTTTCCTGAGATGATGGGACGCCATCATACTTGTGTGTACATCCATGGGTACACTGCAAAAAGGAACCGCTAATATCTAATTCGACAACATGTAAACATGTGAAGATGTTAAAACAGAGCTGAAGTTGTAGCTCACTAGTCTGGCTATCACCGGAACAAGCTCAATCTTTTAATACTGATCATTAGCCTTGTGATTTTGCTCTGTATTTTCTACTGCACAAGTGGCGGGATCAACGGGCATAGTCTGTACGCATTGGACAGTCCTTCAACCAATCAGACCAACGATCCGGGCGATGCACTTTGCAGACAGTGGCATCGACAGGTGGCTGAGCTTCGCTGGCCGCCATGTTGAATTTAAAAGCTACTTGCCGTAGCTACTATATTGTCAACCTGCCAATAGCGCGCCAGGTGGATAAGCCAGTTTGTGATTGGTTCCCGCCAATTTATAATGGAAGCAGGATAGATACATGTACAGGTTTCCTGCCTGAGCTGGAGGGCAAAATCAAATCAGTGACACATCGGGCTGGGTTTACCCACAGCACAACTCAATGTATCCATGGTGACATTTTGTTTCCGGTTTACATCCTCCAAAGCATTATGGGAGGCACATGACAATAGAATGTTACAACTGAACTCTGGGACAGAACAGTGACATGTACTTATCTCTCAGGGAATAGCCACAGCCACGCTGACTGAAGTGAAATTGCTTTGATTTAGGGTGGTGGTAGGCAGCCTGTCCAGCGTGTCCACTTGGAGTCCTCGACAGGTGATGACCGAACACAGAAGCTCGGACATCCTCATTCCTCTGAACCCTGCGGACTCTCAGCAAGGTACTGGAGACCAAAGCTGCGGACCTTACTTACAATCCTGCACCGTCAAGGAAGACAAAAGAACCTTAAAAACACTTTGTGATTCATTCTGTTCCCAGATAAGGATAATATTTCTTGAGTACTTCTAGCCTGCACTGCTGCACTGATCCTACATTTACATTCACTGCTTGCACTGCACAGTAGCTATTTTACACACATACATTCTATAAATATGTACATAAATCAAGAGTTACAGTGGCAGCTGTAAGAGCACATTTTAATTTCCTGTTTAAGAGTCAATTCTGTTTGACTGTTTTTACTGCTGACAACAGCTGCTTATGGCTTCAGTGTAGCGATTAGATATTGGAAATCTCGGGACTTTCTCTGTTAGTCTGCACCTTCACTTTCACTTTTAATATGTTTCAGCGAGCCCTGTGGAGGACAGCGATGCATTTCCTGCCCAGTGTGAGTCAACAGGGCCGGTAGCAAACTGTGAGAGCAGCAGATCGCTACTAACCTTCAAGTAAGCTATTGTTAAAGACGGGACTGATGTGCTGCTGTGTGAATTATTTGCAGTTTAGTGCCAAATGTTCATCAGGTTTGGTTACAGGATTTAACAGGCAAGACTAGTCTGTGTGCTTTTCTGCTGCAGCCTCAGCTTTCCTCACAAAAACCAATTTGTGAAATGTGTTTTCAGCATGGAGTCCAGTCCACCGACAACGTCTGCTCCTCTCTCCAGTGTGCTGCCAACATCTGGTCTGCCAGAGTCCATGACAGTGGGTGAGTGCTTCTCCTTTTCCACCTGTCTGCCTCTTATTATTTCTCACACTCTTCTTGTTGGGTTTGTTCTTAAACCACTGTTGTGTGTGAATCACCATTTCATGCCACATGTGAGCAAGCACAAAGACAACCCAACAGCGTCTCTGCATACAACTTCACTCATAGCAATGAGTTAGAACTTTCTGACCAACAAAGTGGATTTCCATTTTTATGAATAACCGCTGTGGTGCAATTTCCAAACAAAGACATGTCCGGAATTATACCGTTACAATCCAAAGCAGGGGTCTTCAACAGGGGGGGCCGGGAACTCTAGGGTGGGGGGGGTCTTAACATGAATACAACATCCGTCCGTCCATCATTGTCCTCTTGTCCGAGGTCGGGTTGGGGGGACAGCAGCTCCAGCAGGGGAGCTGAATTCGTCCCTTTCCCAAACCACATGAACCAGCTCCGACTGGGGGATCCCAAGGCCTTCCCAGGCCAGGTAGGAGATATAATCCCTCCACCTAATCCTGGGTCTTCCCCGAGGCCTCCTCCCAGCTGGATGGGCCTGGAACACCTCCCTAGGGAGGCGCCCGGGGGGGTGGGGGGGCCCTTACCAGATGCCCAAACCACCTAAACTGGCTCCTTTTGATGTGACCCTATCTCTAAGGGAGACGCCAGCCATTCCCCTAAGGAAACCCACTCCCGGCCGCTTGTACCCTGGATATCGTTCTTTTGGTCATGACCCAGCCTTCATGACCATAGGCCAGGATGAGGGAGGAACGAAAACTAACCAACATATTATCAGCAGGTATAAATCCCCACTGCTTATTGACCTTTAGGTTAGGTAGTCACTAAGTCCATCCATAGATAGAGTTCATCCTAAGGATTCACTGTGCCACATGCAGCTAAGTATAAGCTAAGTATTCTATGCAAAAAAGGTATGTATAAAGGTTTTAGGTCACCCTACACATTATTGTAGACCCAGTTTAATATGCAACCTCATTTCATACAATATATGAAGTAGGGGTCCCTGCTCTGTCTCTCTTTATGATGAGGGGTCCGCGGCTTAGAAAAAGTTGAACACCCCTGGTCTAAAGGATTCATCTCTCTCTCTCTCTCTCTCTCTCTCTCTCTCTCTCTCTCTCTCTCTCTCTCTCTCTCTCTCTCTCTCTCTCTCTCTCTCTCTCTCTCTCTGAGATTAGATTGTCTGATGAAACCTCAAGAGGAACTAGATAGTCATAATTCCCCACAGCACAAAGTCTTCTAGTGAATAAGTTGGTACGTTTTCTTGACGCTAGCATAAAAATATAGCCTCTACATAACCTCAAAACGAGTAAAATAGGCTCAGATCTCTGCCTGTTTCGCTTCATATAAGGAAAGAACTTCAGCAATGTAAGTTGAATAGGCTTGAGACTAGATTTAGATTGATTTGTTTATGGAAGGCACACATTCTGCTAAGCGAGCAGTGGAATCAGTGAAGAGAAACACTGAAAGTAATAACATTACGATTAGGGCGTAATGCAGCACATGTTTCAGTAAGTGAAGTCACTTCCTTGCAGCCTGGAGGATTGATGAAATCAAATGGGAAAATGATATTCATCCGATTGTGCAGCAAAAATGTAAATAGTTGAATCACCAGTTCCTCATGTGGTTTTATCCAAAGACAATCTGATCTCCCAGTGTATTCCCCAGACGTCTGCCATGGTAATAAATCCTGTGGAAGTCCTGACATGTCCTTGGCTGGAAATTTCAGCAGCAGCTGTCGTCTGTAGCAACTTAAATCACACTCTCTGATTGGTATTTTTTTCCAACCTTATTGTTTTTCCCTGTGCCTAGAGATTTTTATTTTTATTTTTTATTCTTTTTTTTTTTTATTGTATTTATTAGGAACAATGTACAGTTTTAAGCATTGATGTTTCCATTTGATGCATAGTACCAGCCACAAGCTAATTTACAGCTGCAGTCCCCTGGTATGGCACAATAACACATACAGACAACACCAGTAAGATCTGGCACACTAGAGTCAAGTTTGAAAAGAGTCAAAACTCAATAAATTATGTTTCTCTAGGATCTTTTTTTATCAAGGCTTTTTATAGCTTGCTTACATAGTGATTCTAAAGATCTAAGGGCAGATTCACTTGCCTGGCCAGGTGACACAATATGTGTGAAAAAATTAGAGCAGGCATAAATAATTTGACTACATCCGTAGGGAGGCACCATCTACTCTGCCTAAATTTTTGCCAATTAATATTTTTTAGTTTTTGTCATTTTCTTAATGTGTTTCTTCAAGTTAAGATTTGAATCTAAAGTGATACCACGATATTTAAATTCAGTAACTATATCAATGGGTTAATTTGTGAAAAAGATGTCTGCAGTTGGAATCTGCCCCTTAGTTTTACCCTTTGACCTTTTGTCTTGCTGATATTCAAAGTAAGAGAAGATTGCTCAGGCCACACCTTGTATGGCATGAGTTATTTTCTCAGCTGCCAGCTGAGATTGTTTTGAACCTTATTGCCATAATAGCAAATGATCCACCAGGAGGCACTGTTGGTCCAGTGTATGCACATGGTACTTTGAACACATGTCTGCTCCCCTCAAAGGGTTTTGCTTGAAAGAACAAGTGGGAGAATGTGACACAAAGTCAGATTGTGTGAATTCCTGCCATTTACGTGCCAATTATACTATTTCAGATGTGGATATAACATACCTGACGAGCACTTTAAGATGCTCAAACTGATGCCATTTGCTTCTTTGAATTTTGTGTGTGTGTGTGTGTGTGTCTGTGTCTGTCTGTCTTTGTGTCTGTCTGTCTGGGTGTCTGTCTGTGTGTGTGTGTCTGTGTCTGTCTGTCTTTGTGTCTGTCTGTGTGTGTGTGTCTGTCTGTGTGTGTGTGTCTGTGAGGAGAGAGAAAGTGACAGAGAGCCAGGGGATGAAAGAGTGAGTGGAGCTGCCTAGAAGCACTGGGATTCAGCAGTCGTCCAATTTATTAGCCCTAAGAAGGGGTCAAGGAGTAACAGAGAGAGAAGGTGGAGCAAAAAGATCTCCGGTGTAGAGGCATAGAAAATGATCTTATTCATACGGAGCTCTTTGTGTGTGTAGAAAGATGTAAAACAGCAGACGTTTCAGTGGCGTCACCCTGAAGCACTGTAACATCACTGTAGTTCAGGTTTTTGTGTCGGTCCCTCAGAAAAAGAGCACACAGAGCTGCTCTCCAGACTCCCTGACATCCAACAGTCTCACAGCGACAGAAGCAGAGACACCAATTTCCACACCTCTCTGCTCAATAGACCAGAATGCAACGCAGCCAAAACAGCATTTTGAGTATAAGACCATGACTTTTTCCTCAAAGGGAAAAACCCTCTCTCCCCCCCTACCTCTCACGCACTATGGCCTGCTCTGTTGCTTTTCTCCTCGCGTACTCCCGTAACCCAAAGCAAGTACAGCTGTTTTTCTGGAGGGGTGGTGCAAAGTTGGTCTGGGAAATGTAGAAAACCACTGAGGAAGAAGAAGACAAGGTAGGCTGAGGGAAAAAGACTTAGAGAACGATTCTTAAAAAGCATTGATTTTATACGATTATAAGTTTTATTTAGTTAAACACAACTTTTGTTGGCCTTAGCTGCAGCTTAATTTATTTCTAGCTAATACGCACCACTTTCTTTATTCAGAAAAGGGAAATCTGAAGGGCCCGCCCACCAATTTTATTATATATGAAGGTCGATGTACTCGTCAGGAAGAGTACTACTACTTGTGGAGGGAGCTTTCAAAAGTTTTGAAAAACATACCCCTGATGATGTCATAGTGATGTCATCAGGGTTAATCTTAAAAATCTAAACCATTCTCTTAAATTTTAAGGTGAGGAATTTTGAGGAAGACTATATTTTGGATGCACTGTGGGTCCAAATTAAGACCCTTTTGAGATGCATTATAGGAAATGCAGGATCAAGTGTTTTTTAAGGTGGAACCATATTAGGGACTAAATGTCAGGATACCTGGACTTCTGTTGGTTAGGTGTTTTTTGTGTCTCTTGAGTTCCCTAAATGTATGCATGTGCAATAACAAATTGCTTGAGCTTTTGATAAAGTCAGGAATCCAAATGAGCAGTTGATTGGTCCATATGCTGACACAAGAGAGGAATAAGACTTCCTATGAACAGGAACATTTGCAATATATAATTACAGCGTGTGTATGTTGTGCTAAAGAATGGTAAAAACATCGCCTGGATGCCAGCTGAACCTAGCCCCGCCTATAACCAACCCATGACCAATCAAATTGTCAGAGCGAGCTTTATACAATGATGGACAGATGATCAACCACGGTCAACAATGTCACCAGAGAGCGCTTGGGTTGAATTAATTTACAACAAAGGTGGCTGCCCCTGGAGAATTGAAATGTGTAGACTCCAACATTGCGTTTGTTAGAAGATAGAAGATATCGACAGCGCATTCCATTTAAAATCCTCAACCGGCCTGTCTCAGCTCAACTCAAACCAGCTGATGGTGTTGCTGCAACTCAGCGGTTCAAGTTGCAGAGGCTGGTACTAGAGGAGACTTGACCTGTTTCATCAACCAATGGAGAAGTCAGCTGGTAAAGTCAGCTATATGGAGGAGATAGCTAGAGAGGGACTAAAGAGAGGGAGCTGCCAGTGGCGTTGGAACAAAGCCGTGAATGAGAGAAATAAAACAGTCTTTACTAATGTTTTCCACATTCATATTTCCACAAAACAAATGATATATCCGACTTCAAAAAAGTCTAAAAGTCGGACGTTAGGACAAAAGTGCATTGTGCTGATGACACAGTCTCGTCTTGTTGGTGTTGAGTTCTGTTAACAATTGAGTTGAGTTCCGTTGCTCTGATTGGTTGTAGGTCTGTCCAATTGAGGGCAGAGGCTTTTTTAGTTGAAACACGCCCCATAATCACAGCCCAATGGAGCAGCATCAGACTCTATTCTGTCTAGAATCGGAGTATGACTATGTACTAGTATGCTAGTAAAAACAGCTTTGCCCTTTTTTGTAATTAAGGCTTTGTGAAACACACACACACACACACACACACACACATACACACATACACACGATCCAAGGAAGCAAAAAGCATCAGTGTGAACGTCCTATGATCTGTTTAGCCTTTTGCTGGATTTGTAAGGTGTGTGTGTGGGAGAAACTGAGAGGAGAAATGTTGTGGATGAACTCTCCCTCTGTGATTTCCACCTGGCCTGACAGAATGTGAGGCCAAGCAGTCCATTGATTGGAGAGTATAGAGTCTATAATTCACAAGGCACCTCGATTACATGGCCTAGCTCTCTGCTAATGCATCTATTATTGGAACAATTGAGCAAGAGCGTGTAGGTTCCGGTTGGGGGTGCACACGCACACACACACACATACATACACACATATACACACACACACACACACACACACACACACACACACACACACACATACACATACACACATACACTATCTCTAATTTGTCCATGTCCCCATGCGATGACGGGGGGTGTCTGGCTCTACTAAAGTCCCTAATGGCTCGTCTGTGGCACCCGCTGCGAACGCGTGGTCGGACTTAAGGTCACATTTATTTCTGGCCTGCTGATGTGGAGAATGGAGCTGTGGAGATAATATACTTCCTTTATCTCTTCTACTCTCTGTTGTGCTCGTCATCACACTCCTCTTCGTCTTTCTTCTCCTCCTCGCCCAACCAGGCACTTCGCTCGGGGCTGGAGGAGACCTACTTGTGTCTCGGGCTACATCGACACCCTACATTAGTTATGAGAATTGAGATGTGGTCCCTGCATGTTGTGTGTGTGTGTGTGTGTAATGGTGGAATGCAGCGTGCAGGGTAGATTAACTCCTTTACTCACGGTTATTTCTGGAAATCCTGGTAACACCCTAGTTAGGGGCTTTTTAAACCGTCATGTGCACCCCCAAGCGTAACTATGGAGATGAGTCGCTGTACCGCCACACAGCCAGGCCCAAATCTGTCCTGCAGGATGGAGATTAACATCACTTGGGCTGTAGCTGATGCAGTTCAACTAACTGATGCTTTAATGCTAGAAAGGGTTCTGTTGCCACTTAGTGTTGCAGCTGATGATCATATTTAATGTTGATTAACCTGTTAGTTACAATATGTTTTTTTTTCCAACATAGTGATCCTGAAATTGTCTATATTTTAGGCTTGGCTTCTTCTTTCTTAAAGTCAGACTACTTTACAAAAGATCAGTAATTGTGCTAGCTTTGGAGAAATATCAGAACTTACTCCAGATCTATTTTTGGGGGACTGCTTTGCTACAATAACCCAAAGCCACCAGTCTCCTTTGACAAAAAAACTGTAATTTTACCTCGCAGACCATAAGAGTTCCTGGTCTCGATTAGTTAGTGTTAATATGTGACTTTGGTGAATCCGAACTAACCCTTCAAAAACTGTGGTGTCCGAAAAACACCACAGTCACTCAATAACACAGACAAACTCCACAATCAGGGGCAGCGGTAGACCAGCAACTTCCGTGTTTTGCAATGTAAAATTACAATTTTTATCAAAGGAGTCTGGTGGCTTTGAAGAAAGCATAGATGGATATAAAGGTTTCCACGGCAATACATTATAGCTTCCTAACCAGTGCTCCTGCCTGCTTCTCCAAACTGGGGACGTAACATTCACCATCTACTGTGGATAATACACTGTCTAGGGAGAAGTACCTCATACAACCAAAACACTTCAAATATCAGCACTATCCCTATTAATGCACAAATTTCAGCAGAATATTGTATGTCACTGAATTCATTAGAGGGCTTTTTGTACTTTGGCTAGTAACTGTTAAAATGACTGTTGAAATGATGCTGTATGAGCCAAAATAACCAAGAAGATGATGGTTTTCTTGGTATCAGCTGTGCTCAATTACATAATCGCTTGCACAAGAATAATACTGCCTACTTCCTCCAAATTACACTTTTTGGCGGAATGTAATTCACTTGTAACGAGTTGTTGGGAGTTTGGTTTCATAAAATGCATAGTTTAATGCAAAGGTTAGCCAGTGACCCCTACATTTATCTCTGAATGGTTTCTTTCTTTAAAGGTTTTTTAGTAGCTTCCAAAAAACTGTGCCTTGCTATCGCAATAACAGTGTTCTGTCTGAGTCCGACAGTTTATCTGTTTAACTTTGTCAGCTGGAAAAAGGAAAAAAACTGAGTTCATCTTAAGGATGGAACAAAAGTGCAGCATTAAAAGTGGGGTTTCTGTTTTTTCTACATTTGAAAACTGTGGGTTATTGGTTTACTCATATTGCATTGTGTATCGTCTGTGTGTGTATTTTTGGGTGTTTGAAGTAAATTTAGTGAGTCAATCTCGCTATTGTCTCTTTCCTGTGCAGTGGAGCTGCGTCAGGCCATTGTAGCCATGATGAACAGGAAGGACGAGCTGGAAGAGCAAAACACGTATGTCGGGATCATTCCTCCTTATTTGCTGCTCGCCAGCCCTCAAACACACACACAATTACACACTCACACTCAGACTGGAGGAAGACATGGAATGACTTTTCAGTATAAATTGTGTCTGCTTGGTTTCTTTTTATCCTGAGACAAGAGTGTTTTTGTGCCCACTCGGGGCCAGTAAACGGTTTTGTTTGTGTTTTCTTTTCAGCATTAAGCCACCAGAGGCTGTGATTTATGTTCATTCAACAGCTGCTTAAAAAGATCGTGGTGCAAACTGCAAAGCACAGTTCAATAAAAATCTGTTGTAATGATGAAAATAACAATCTTATGCGTACACACCTTTGCGATGTATCATAAATAAATGTGAATCTTCCGCCAAGCAGTATTTAGATCTTTCTGATAACTGATGTGATTTGTACTTGAGGCATTAAGAAAACAGCGATGCAATCACACAATGTGTTTTGATTAAGTTTGTTGTCTCAGTGCGGAGTGTGACTGCAATTAAATAAGCTTAATAATGTTTATCCGCTCTACTGTTTATGAAAATAACATTAGCAGAATGTCAACATTTAATACGTCTAAATGTGAAGGATTAGGTCTGCACAAGACGTTATCACCTGAATGTAAATGGGACGGCAAATACAGAGATACGTGATCTACCTCGTGTATTTGACAGGTCTCTTCGCAGTCTGCTGGATGGGGAGATGGAGCACTCAGCAGGCCTGAGGCAGGAAACTGATCTGCTGAAGAGGAAGCTGGCAGAGCTGGAGGAGAGACACACAGCCAAGGTCCAGGCACTGGCCAGGTAGGAAACAGCTGGCACATCTGTAGAGCGTACAGCTTACTATGTGGAAGATTGAAGCTGCACTTGCTCAAATTTGCCAAGAAAAATGGTCCCATTCTTTTTTTTTTAAAACAACATTAACACAGATTAGAGCAGAGACAGTGTAGATTAAGTTATTTGCCAAATTGTTGAACCAGAGCTGAGACGTGTAGTCAATTAATCAATTGCAGCATCCCAGTAGTGTTCTTTGTGTATTAAAATCCAAACATTCACATTTTGGTCAAAGTGAAAGTCACACAGTAACACAAACAAACTAACTGATCGAGGCAGGGTAGCAACTCCCATGTTCTGTGAGATAAAATGTCTGTTTTAGTGAAAGTAGTGTGGTGGCTTTGAATAGAGCGATATGTACTGCTGTGGATGGGCACAGCAAAACTATTTCCGCCACATTAAAAAAGAAACGCCTCAAAAAAACTCAGTATCACTTTAATTGTACGTTATATTTTAAATATTTTCACTTTACTTGCTGTCAGACAGCCCTTGCCTTTTCCAAAACTAAAGCTCCTTCAAAATCCACCAGACTACTTGGACAAAAGCAATTTCACTTGGGCGAACACGAGAGCTGCTGGTCTAACGTTAGCGTGCCTAACAGTGTGTCCACAGCAGTAACGTTACAATGCTCAACTTCTGTGCCGTTATGGCCACAGCTTACATTAACTTAGCTAGTGCTAGCGTTAACACTATTTATAATAAGTAGAAGCTAACAAGCTCTTTTCCAATTGATGATGATAATCTTGTAACCCTTTTTGTGAAAAAATCCCCAACAACCTCCAGTATCCCAAATGTGAGGCTTTTCTTTGTTTTACATGGAAAGTAAATTATACAGTATATCTTTGTGCTTTAAACTGTTAAAATGAATTTAAAGTTGTCACCTTCGGCTCTAGGGAATAACCCGGCGTTTATTATTATTTACTCATATTTTCCAAACCAGATGGTTAACTGATCTATCAAGACAATCAACAGGTCAATCAATAATAAAAATGTTATTTTTGCCCTTAAATTAACAACAAATCAAGAGAGCTCTAAACTCCGATTAATTATCTTCTGTTTCCACTTGTAGAAGCTAGAAGTGTGGAGTTTCCTAATGTAGTTCTTTATGACCATAAGTGTCTTTTATCACGCTGTATCTGTATCTCTCTTTACTCTAATCATCATATCGTCATTTTAAATGTCTCTATAAGAATAGTGTCTATTTTGAGGAGAAAAACCGGCACAAGCTTACTAGTAAAGAGGAAGTAGATCTAATGGCCAGTGATGCAGCTTCTACTTTTGAGTCTGAGGACAAAGGTAACGTTGTTGTTGTTGTTGCTGTTGTTTCCTCCTTCATCATAAGCTCAAAATGAGTAGTAGCTGTGTATGGCTGATGGAGGATGTTTTTTTTTTAGAAAAGTTAGCCTTGTAATCATTCAACATTGTAACGATTGTTTGATTGGTACTTGTCATTCATTCATATCACCCCCTTGCAGATATCCAATGGCTGTTTTGTACTGTGGGACCGTTTATATCATGCAGTTTCAATTGCAATCAATCTTATTTGACTAGGCCTTTATCACATTTTGACTTGTCATAACAGGAAGTACATAGGTGGCATAATAATATTAACAATGGCCATGTTGAGTTCAGTTAATGACACGCCAGGTTGGGAACTTTGATCTCATGGATCTGCAAATTGAAACCAATCATGTTTTCAGTCAGTGAACACTGTGTATGTGCTGTAATAGTCCCCTGGACCTTCATGTCTTGTGATTAAAGCTGCTTTGTTGCTGCCGATTGTGCCGGAGCTGTGCCTTACACCTAAAGTAGCTGCATCAGTATATAACAGTAATTACCACTACACCGCCTAATGACAAGAGCTTTACACAGTCAGGAAAATGAACTATATTTGTGCAACCACCACTATTAAGTCTCCACAGCGAGTTAGGTCCAATCCGCAACCAGCGTGCTAGAAAAAGTCAAAAATATCGAGGAAAACACACAAAAGTGTTGAAAAAGACAACCAAAACGATGATAAAAGGTTTTTCATTTGAAATTTTGAGTCAGAAAAACAAAAATGTGCAGGTTAGCGGAAAGACAACACGAGGGTAACGTTTTTTTTTTTTCTTTGAGTTTCACATAGGCTTACATTAGGAAAAGGACCGATGCAGATTCCCATCACCATAGTAACTCGCTTTGCCTGCGTGCACGATGCAAGAGAGTAGAGGGACGCTGCTCTGCTCGGTTCACAGTGACATGCTGATGTCATCGATGTTCCCACTCGGATCAAAGCCTTTATGTAATCAAAATTAGGGACGATTCACTGTTTTCAAATTGAAATCGAGATTTGAAACATTGCAATTAGCCAATCATGAAGACCGCGATTAATTGAATGTGCAATATTTAGTTAAATGTTTGCTGTAACATTTTTTATTCCTCCTTTTAGTAATGTATTTTTCATAAGATTATTCATAAGATAAATGCTGGAATGTTGTTTCCAGAAATGTCCTATTTTAGGTGGATTTTTATTATTTATTTTGTGTTACTTTATTTAACATGATGGTGCAGATGTTGCTATCGATCTGAAGCTTATCAGAACTTTCAGTTTGAAGGAAATTACTGATGTATGTTTTTATTGGAATTTTTTTTATTTTTTTATTCTAACCTAAGCTTTTGCGATAAATGTTCTGTGTTTGACTGTTCAATGTTTCATGATTATTAAAAGAAAAAACACTAATTGCTGCCAATTTATCTCTATGTTCTGGTCCTTGCATAAGAATATAGAGCAGATTTGATGTTGGCTCATGTTATAAGGCTACATGACAGGTTGTATCTGTTACACAGGGAATATTAAAATTTAGCTAAACTTAATAATAAAATAATACTACACAAATTGAATAGTAATCACAGTATCTTGCAGAAATATCACATTTGGATTTTTTCCTCCCAAATTTTCAGCCTTAAGAAAGCAAAAAAAAAACAAAAAAACACTTTCACCTGTTGAAATTATTCCTATCAGTCATCCACCCATTTAGCTTTTTTAATAGTGGCGACGGGACTTGACCTGCCCTGGCCTACCGTGCGACTAATTATGTTAAGCATACACACCCCGTCATCATATAAGAAAGCCTACCTTGGACAAAACGAATCACAATCAGGGAATGTAGTAAAACAGCATTGCTTGGATTGGTAACTGTAATATGATTACTGTTTTGGAAATTGTTACACTACTTGTTACTGTGAAAGTAATACAATTACAGTAATACATTACTAAGTAATGCGTTACTGCCCAACACTGTTGAGTGCTTCTCTAAATCGCACAAACTTTTATCCGAATAAGCAGTGTTTTTCTTTTTTAAATATAATAATTTTTTGGGCATTTTTAGGCCTTTTTTATTGTCAGGACAGCTAAGACTTGAAAGTGGAGAGAAAGGGGGAATGACATGCAGCAAAGGGCCGCAGGTCGGAACCAGTCGAGGACTGAGGTCCTGTATGTGGACGTGTCCTCTGCCAGGTGAGCTACCCAGGCTCCCCCAATAAGCAGTGTTAAATTAAAATGGATAAAAGAAAGCTTTCTTACCGGTACGTGTAATACAAAATGTAGCGCCTCTTGTACAAGAGCTTTTCAACAGGGATGATGCCAATGTAAGAGATGATTAGGATCAGAATTATTTCACCCGTCAGGCCACGGTTGGTGCTGGGGCGGTTCCTGCCATTTAAGCTGTTCATCACACATTCCCTGCGCTTGGCGATGTGTCGCCCCCCCCCCCCGTGTCCTGACTCCTCAGCTTTCAAATTTCGGCAGCAGCTTCTGTTTTTCTTCTGGTAGCGCACCGGGATGTGTGGGCAAAAATCAATAAAAAATTAAATAAATAAATAAATAAATATATATATATATATATATAATTTCAGGTGGTAATGTGTTACTTAACATAATAAATGTAATATACAATATTTTGAAATCCCATTGGTGATGCTTTATATTACTTTGTTACTGCTAAAATAATTTTTTCACTGTAACCGCCAACGCTGCCAATAAGTGGCCACCTGCAGTGTCCCTGGAAGTGAAACATTTACAATTGATTGTCTATATGCCAGAAGTCTCCAGTCGAGCCCTGAGCTCTTTACATAGAGCATTAGTCATCCTTCAGCAGTCTAAACAGAAAGCCCCAGCACGTCTGCGTTGAGATAGTAGCCTCCTACAATAAGTCGAGCCACCAGCTAGGATTGATCGAGTGACTCAAGTTGAGGGTGTAGGAACTGCTAGAGCTGATGGGTTCGCAGCTTGGCAAAGACGACGCGGCCGCTGATGGGGGCTTTTTTATATTTGTGATAATTTCCATGTTCACATGGAACAATTTGAATGGTGTTGAAATGACAAATGAGGTAGAGAGAGAGTGTACAGGGAACAAGGGATGGCCCTCATGTCTGCCTGACTCTCTCTGCAGGCGACCGTGACATACAGTGCGCTTTTTCTCCTAGTCTAATGCACTAACTCCGACACACAAAGGCGATTCTATAGTCCCCAGCTAAATCTCAAGTGCTGCTTTTCCTTCTCAGTCAAATATGTCTCGATCAATGGCGGCTAAAAATACCACTGAAGGAGCAGCTAGCCACTGAATGAGGGCTGGAAACTGTCGGCATCATTCAGTGAAAGAGGCTACTGGCAACGGTTGCTATGAATCCCACAATTCTTTGTGATTCACTCATACTAAGGGTGAACCGGGGAGTCAGTAAGCCTGACATAAAATCTGACACCGAACGGTAACATCTTAACACTTGACCGGCAGGTAGCTGAAGTGCTTTGCTGCTGCTGAGTTAATTGAGACAGATTGTCTAATCTGCACTAACGGTGACAGGAATCACTTCGTCGAGAGCAGAAATCTTCAGGTTAAATGTTTATCTTTAGCACCATATGGCCTTGCTGAAAGAGGAAGGTGCTGCCAGTCATCTGCTTATTTTAGTGCTTTTTCCAGGTAATACAGTAGTAGAGCAGCAGCCAAACCCATGGAAGTGGCATGTGTGTGAGCGTCTTGAGCCGGCTGCATGTGGGGGTGGCAGAGGCTGAGTGAGCCGCCATAGATAGATTTCGGCTGACGCAGACTCCGGCAGAGGGGAGTAGGCTAGAATCAGCCCGCTGCTCACTTACCAAGTTACCCACACACAAAACAGCAGGACCCTTACACACACAAACACACACCCAAATATAACATGAGCATGTAAGACTCTCACTCACACATTGACGCATAGCGGCCCACATACTCAGCCTCAACTTCTCCCAGACTGGAGAAATCCGAGCGCACATGCAATAGTCCCTGTGTGTGTGTGTGTGTGTGTGTGTGTGTGTGTATGTATGTATGCATGCATGTATGCATGCATGTATGCACGCTGCGCCTAACCACTAAGTGCCAAACTTAATATGTAATACTGTCTTTTTGTGGTATTCCGCAAGATCCTTAAAGTGTTTGTAGTCAACTGTGCTAATTGGATTTCCTGTTAATGAGCTTTCTACTGCTGGCAAATATAACAGTATTATGGACTGAAGATCCCATACAGTATTTCCTCTTTTTTTTATTTTTTTAAAGTCCAATCATTGGTAATATGACTACCATGATTAACAAGCAAGTACAAACATGTGGTGTTCATTTTACTCTGCTGCTGCAACACTGACATAAGAAAAGGGAATTGAAATGCAATGCTTTGCAATACATTTCAGCGGTCAGCATTCACTCCCATTTCGTACAGGAAATGCATTTTCTAGTAAATAAATATCACTTTTGAATATTTCGTATGTATTTTCCAAAAAAAGGTCTGTATCCCTAATCCGTACATTATCTTACTAAACTCTACATTTGTAAGTTTAGATTTGAAAATCTACTGAAGCTTACTTGCATGTTGACTGCTCTACAAAAAGAAGCTCCCTGAGGGGACTTTAACAAGTAAAGGGGACCACATTGATCCACTGTTTTTGTAAAAATACGTTTTTGTGATTACGCTTGTCCCAAATTGACCTATTATGTAGACCAACAATGCAATTTTAATTTGTAGAAAATAATCACAGTTTAAATGTAGTCTGTGGTGTTTTTGACCACTAGTAGCACTGAGCTATGTTTTTACGAGTGGCTCTCGGGTCTGAGCAAACATACAGGGCAACTTGTTGGATACTAATTATTAAGAACGTTAGGTCTTGATTTAAACACTATATGATAACCTAAATCCCACATGATAACTAGGGCTGTATAGGGCAGTATATCGGGACTCCTCGTTTATGCACGTATCGGTGCAGATGCTTCTTTATCGATGCAGATGCTTCTTTATCGATGCAATAGCAAATGTTGTAACTGCAGTTTTGAAAAAGAAACCTCACCATTAGTGCGTTGCACAATAAAGCCAATAGGTGGCAGCAGAGGCCAATCCACCTTACACAATCGGCGCATTTTTCAATTTAAAACATTCATTCAAGCATGTTAAGTTTAAACATGTAAGAATATTTATTTGAATTAATTAATAACTTTGTGATTATTTGAAATGAGAAGGTGAATATTTCGTTGCGATCACCATTATATTATTATTATTATTATTATTATTATTATTATTATTATTATTATTATTATTATTATTATTATTATTATTATTA
>NC_048427.1:14435099-14471378 GCF_013103735.1 Etheostoma cragini | reverse complement strand
ACACACACACACACACACACACACACACACACACACACACACACACACTCTCTCTCTCTCTCTCTCTCTCTCTCTCTCCCCGACTACTTCTTGTCCCCCTTTCTAGACGTCAGTTGGCAGAGCAGAAAGCAGGCCTCTCGCTGCAGGAAGACGGGAAAGCGGCCAGTCGAGTGGGATCGGGCCAGGAAGTGGTACCTCGTCACTGAGGGGGTGGTTGGACAGGCGGACACATACTCGCACACACATGCGCACACACAAATGGAACGGGAACAGATGCCTTTTTTCTTAGCTGGCTGGGCTGCCGTCTTTTCTTCAGGCAGTCTGGTGCAGTGATCTAAGAAGCGGCAGAGAGAGCGGCTGTGAAGTTGGCCCATTGTACTTGTTGGGAGTATTTAGACTCAATGTTTTCTTTCTGAAGTCAATTATATCGCTCTGCCCAGGGGGGCCTTTTTCCTTCAATTTTAACAACCCAGCCCTGTAACCCATTGTGTGTGTGTGTGTGTGTGTGTGTGTGTGTGTGTGTGTGTGTGTGTGTGTGTGTGTGTGTGTGTGTGTTTTCTCTCTGTGCATTGACTCTTTGGAAGTGAGACACAAGAGTGTATGCTTGGAAGTATTTTTTCCAGCATGGCTGAGCAGTAAATTGCACTCTGGAGCATCAGGCAGCGACTGAGCTGTCTGTCTCTGAAGGCGTCTTTGTAACTCTAATTTAGTACTTCCTAACAAAACCAGATCATCGGGGGCGGCTGTGACTCCATGGTAGAGCGGTCGCCTGCCAATCGGAAGGTTGGGGTTCAATCTCTGCAATGTTGAAGTGTCCTTGGGCATGACACTGAACCTATAGTTGCCCCGTATTGTATCCTGGCTCCAAGCTCATATGTCCTTCCGCTCAATTTTCATTTTTTCTGGGTTTGTGGTATATTCTTGAAATTTCTCCGGTCAAATTTTTACCGGTCCAATCAGCAAACAGCGGAAGTGGCTGAGAACGATGACGTTGAGGTTGTGCGCCAGTTGTAGTTCTGTAATTGCGCCGGAGAAAGATGCGAGCGAAGCCAGTTGTTCCGTCGTGGCAATGCTGCCCAAATATCCAGAAGTGAAAGCCCGAGCAGGAACGCCCTTTGCCGAGTTTTGTTGGCAGCCATGATGTTGTGGCCCTCCTCCCCACAGGCTTTGGGAAAACTTTGATTTTCCAGCTTTCTTCGTTAGTGGTGAAGGAGTTGGCTAAGGCTAACGCTAGTGATGCTAAGCCGACGTCGCGACCAAAATGTCAGCGATTGTTCATGGCAGATCCAGAGAGGATCTGGGCATATCCGATAGTTTTAAATTTCAACAGAGCCTTCAAGGACGTTAACACTTGTAGATGAAGAGTGGCAAGACTTTCTGTACAAATGAAATGTACTAGAGTCTGGTAGGACTTGGCTACCCTGATCACGCCATCGGAGTGTAAATGTGTGTGTATGTTTATCTAATGAGCAGGTGGCACCTTGTACGGCAGCCTCGGCCACAGTATGTGAAAGGTTCCTGTGCTATGTAAAAGCGTTTGAGTAGTCTTTAGGACCAGCTACATGAAAACCGTCCATTTACATCATACCTGAAGAACAGCCAATTTAGCTGCGTTTATTGCACGTAAGACGGCTACTGAGAATGGGGATGGTGATAATACAAGAGAGAGAGAGAGAAAAATCACCCCAGGGCTTCTTTCAACTTAAGTAATTACTGTTTGTTGTTTAGGTTTAAGCTTCCCTCTTGAGATATTTTTTGAGAAGCTAAGATTCTACACCCTTCCTCTTTTTTTAATTATCTACAGTATTTGCTTTATTAAAAACACACAAACTTCATCAGTCGTCAGTAACTTTCACACAAAATATTTACACTGTCTATCTGTGAAACGCACAATGTTTCTCTTTCACCAGCTCCTCTATTTGCAGACAAAAAATGTAACATCTGGAAGGCACACATAGTCTTTATATCTCTCTTGGTTTCTTTTGCACACAAAAACAATTTTAGGAATCTCCTCTTGCACAAACACGGCTTTCCACTTTTTTTCTCCCACGGAAGAAGAGGTGACTTCCACAGTTTTATTAACCATGTAGGCTTATTCTCTGAGCAGGCATTCACACTAACAGTATGTCTGGGTCAGACGACTGCCCTTGATGAGAAAGAGGTTAGTGGCTCGTCCAATATCAGCTGGATGAAGAATGCAGTTTTTGCAATAGAGACGCCGAGCACTTCACTTTTAGACACTCTCATTTAAAACCTTACTGTCCCTTAAGGCAGAGAAGACACTTGGAGTTTCAGATGACTTTCAAACACTCCACATTTCCAGCGATATAGCATTTACTAGAAGCACACCATCAAACAACTTTAATGGATCGCTCTCAATTGGAAAGCATTAACAGAGAGCCAAAGCCGCTGTTTCTTACTACAGTTTTAGGAAAGAGAAAATTGTGCAATATTGACGCTCCCACAGGGCTTTGTAGTTTAGATTTGTTTGGTTTCCAATATTCAGGTTCTGTCCTGTGGGCCTGAATAATGGTTGTCCACTAAAGTGAGTTTGTAATGATGGACTCGCCAGAAGCATGGAAGTGAATGCAACACAGAAATGTAGGCCTAAGTGGGTATTTACTAGCATATGGCTGTTCAAATGTATGGGTGCAGTTTATACACCGTGTATGCAAGGTAGTTTACTCCCTGGGTCAAATGTATGAGGCAGAATTGAAAACCTCTATTATTTTCCTTTACCGTGGAGAAATTTAGTTACTTGAATGGTGCATATAGCCTAGGGAAGGAACTTGTTTTGGTGGAACATTAAAAAGTTTTATAAGTCGTGCAACAGAACACTCAGATTGGACAGATAGTCTAGCTAGCTGTCTGGATTTACCCTGCATAGATCTGAGGAGCAGTTAACCATAGTCATCATACATTGAGTTTATACTTGAAGAAAGTGGAAGATGACAGACATCCGGCCGAAAAGAAGGACATCTGGCGGAATTTCTGGGGGCAATGGAGCAATCCCAGGAGTAGGAGGTTCGGGATATTGACCAGTGATCCCCTGACTTTTCCTATCACTCCACGATAAAGTTGACATTTGTGGTTAGAAGTGCTGCGACACAGAGCCGCATGGCGCGGCTTGAAATGACGCTACTTGACTCCCTTTATTTTGGATTTCCATTATAAAAAATGTGCATAGTAATTTTTTTTTGTTACCACCGGGGTTGTGGTTCCACGCGAGCTGAGTCGATACTAGAAGTTGTAGTTAAAACACTGCAGAACACTTAATGAACAGAGAGAATCGTCACTAGTTTGTTGTATTCACTTTCCCCAGAAAAAAACAATCTAAGCAGCCCTCAAAACTATGCTGTACCCTTAAGGCAAGCTATTGGTGCTAACAGTAAGCCTACTAGTTGGTCTCACTGCAAATGGACTCTCAACTTCCTCGTAGGATGTAAACAGTCAATCCCTCGGAGCACATTGACTGGCATTGGGCTGCCCGGCCAGTAGGGGTGGACCCTGTCGGCCCTGAAGAGGGAAGAACCAGAATTGTAAATACAATCAATGTTATGAGCTGTGCAAGCAGACCTTAACCAAATGTGGAAGCCGAGGATTCTAGAGAACCATCCTGATCCCTGGGTCATTGTCGGGATAGGACCCGGAAAACCTGCAGAGCTGTTAGCAAAACTAAAAAATGCAACAAAATCCTTTCTTGTCAGCCAGTGGCAGTTCCAGAAAGATTTTCACAAGGAGGGCCAAGTAGGGGCCAGTGTTTAACCAGAGGGGCACATTCAAAAATGGCAAAAAATGATATTTAAAGATTATAAACTTTAATTTTACTTTAAAATCATATACACATTTATTTTTTGCAAGTGAATGCAGGTGCAAGAGAAGTTGGACCATACAAAATGAAAACTGTCTACATGCATAGCATCATGTAGACATCGGGACAGAATACTCAGGCCGTGGATGAAGATTATAGCAGCTTGGCCTGAAGCTCCGGTTCCTCTCCCCCGTCAAAATGGTTGGGAATATATTCATGTCGGGCTGTCCTGGTACGTACAGTAGGGCACAACCACAACATTAATTTACTTATGCATGTATATCTGCATGTATTTCAAAATGTAGGCCAAGTATTTCCTTTAAATAAAGAAACATTAGAGCCATATTGACACACAAAGGAATTTACAGCAGAGAGCACCATTTTAAGAACACACAGTAGACCTACAATGGAATTATAATTGCACCGCTTTGCAAAAAGTGATAACCCTCTTCATCACAAACCTGATGGTGCTGTACTTGATCCACATAGATCCAGTTGCTTTCCCTCTGGCTGTTCCTCTCTCTGTCCCTGTAGGTTTTCTTCCTCCGCACCCTCTTCTTCATCCTCTTCACCTTATATATTTGTTCTTTTATTTTATTTCTATTATTAATACTTCATGTATGTTGTATGTATGTATATTTTTCCTAGTATCTCATTTATAGTTATATTCTGTGTTGTGCAACTGATTTATGTGTGCTACTGTAACACCGTAATGTCCCATTTGTCTTGGGATCAATACATATCTATCTATCTATCTATCTATCTATCCCTCTCTATGTCATAGTCCTCATTTTTATCATATGCCCTCTCTCCAGCCTCCACCAACTCCTCTCCCTCTTCCTGCTCCTCCCCCTCCTTGATTTGTTTCTTTCACTGCTGTTTTTCTCACTTTTTTTGGTATAATGGGGCAAAAAAAGGACACTATGTCCCTTTCTTGTTTCATGACAACTATTAGAAGAAGAAAAAACCAAGGGTCATGCATTACATTTCATTGCCTAACCATCCCTCCTACATACCATGGGCAGATAACATGTTGATTACTTTATTGAAATGTACTTATCAAAGGCCAAGACAGATGAAGTTAAGTGGTTAACATCACAACATAGTGTAGACCTGGCAAGGAGACAGACATTGGGGTATTTACTCCTGCTTCGATGAGTTTGCCTAGATATGAATACGTTTCTAAACATGACATATCTACGACAGACGTTTACTAACATGAGTAACGTGTGTGTGTGTGTGGGGGGGGTATGGGCCTCCCTAGGCCTCAGTGTAGAACCGCCACTGGAAACGTCAGCTGAGCATGCTGACGAGCTCTGCATCAAATGATCCGGCATGTACAATTACTCGGTTGATTGAGGAAGAGGAGCAAGTGCAGCAGGCCTGGAAGCTTATCCAGAATTACACCAGGGAAGCAGTGAAAGGCAGTGTTGAAAAAAATTGATATTCCGGAGTATAGAATCCCCCACTATAACTCTGGTCAGGTAGACGAGTGGAGGACGAGATGAAGATAGTGATCTTGCACTGTGTGGAGGCAGGAATATCATACCTTAGAGAGGAAGACCCGTTGTGCGTCTGTGAACGGCCTCCTTCTGGATCCTGAGCCGGGAAGCGGAGTTGGAGGTTGTGGCACGAAACGCTAGTCAACCCTCACAGTGGTGTTGAACAAAAGGTCAACCCTGGACAGGTGGAGGGGTCCCACAGAGCTGTGTCCTGCTGGGCTGCACTTAAAGAGTCAATATGTATGAAGCTCGATAAAAGACTTTTGTTTTCAGTTCATCAGAGTGCTCTCAAATGTCCTCCTTAATGTTTTTAACATGCTTTTACAGTGGCATCTCATCCTCACAGGGCATACCGGTAGAAGGCAGTTTGACGTAGCAGGCCATAAGCTGCAAAAGTTAGCAGCAGCTAACAAAAAGTGGAAGGAGTCTACAGGGCAAAACACTGGAGCGGCATAGCACAGTATCAACACAGTAGGAATTTACACAGTCAATAGCATTTTTGGTAGATACTGTCTTTGCTGTCTCTTTTTTCCTCAGAGGGAGCTCCTCTCTGCACGCTGCTCATACAATAGCAAGTCCATCAAGTGCTGCGTTAACGTTGAGGTCATGGCAGTTTCCTGCGGCTTGGCTATGGTGATCAGCTGAGAATCCTGCCGACACTGAGGAGATACTATCCGCAGAGGAAAACAAGTCAGAGAAAAGCACCTGGTGCCAAAATTGAGATGGGTCGAGTGGTGGAAATGAGGTCTACGTTTTGTTTGATTTAAAATGCCAGAAAGTCTTCCAGAAAATCTTCGGACTACTTCAAACAATTCAAATGGCTAATCTATTTAGTATATTGACTGACAACTGTCCCATAACATTTTTAATACGTAATCATTTAAAAAAATGTCACAGAGAAAAAAATCCTTTTCCAGCTTCTCAAAAGTTAAGACTTCTCTGTTTTGTGTCACTGTGAATTGAATTGTTTTTAGCTTGTTGGTTGGACGAAACAAGCAATTCAAAAATCACCTTTAGGGCTTGACTTAAGGATACATTGTAAAAACAGTTGATGGAATAGTAAATAATGAATGCAATTATTTGTAGCCCTGAAGGGAGGTGTCATGTGCCTTTGAGCTGTGATGGGAATCTTACGTGCTTTCTCCTGATATTAAAGAGGCATACAAGATGCATAAAAAGTTGAAAAGGATTGAAAATGTAATATCTGGGGATGTTGAGGAATGAGGTGGAGAGTTTGTTTGTCAGTAAGGAGCAGGTTAAACACTAATAGGGGAAAACAAGAAGTTATTTGATTTAGCATGTGGTGGCCTGACCTGCTGTATGACCTGAGGGACACCGCGCCAATACAGTGTATTTTACACCCCCGGGTCGTGTTTTATTGGCCTGCTCTGAAATAGGATTTGAAATGTACCGAGCAGAGGCTGCTCCCTCATAACCTGCAGGACACTTGCTTATTTACATTGTCCCACTGATAACTCCGGTGATATCAGCTGACAAACTTCCCTCCAGACGGCTTATACTGTAGATGAGCGTCGTCCACTGTCAGGATTTGTTTTGTAAAACAGGGTGTCTGAGTGTCATCTGAGATGATGTAGATCATTTTATCTGCTGATTACTGGGAACATGCATACGGTGGATATAAAAAGACGACACACCCCTGTTAAAATGTCAAGTTTTTGTGATGTAAAATGAAGATGAGACAAAGATAAGTCATGTCAGGATTTTTTCCGCCTTTTAATGTCACCTATAACGTGAACAATTCAATTGAAAAGCAAAATTAAAAATTAAAAAAGTGCAATTACCTGGTTGCATAAGTGTGCACACCCTTAAACTAATACTTTGTTGAAGCACCTTTTGATTTTATTACAGCACTCAGTCTTTATGGGTCGGAGTCTATTAGCATGGCACATCTTGACGTGGCAATATTTGCCCACTCTTCTTTGCAAAAGTGCTCTAAATCTGTCATATTGCAAGGACATCTCCTGCGCACAGCCCTCTTAAGATCAGCCCACAGATGTTCAATTGGATTCAGGTCTGGGCTCTGGCGGGGCCATTCCATATAATCTTCTTTTGGTGAAGCCATGCTTTTGTGGCTTTGGATGTGTGCTTTGGGTCGTTGTCATGCTGAAAGCTGAACTTCCTCTTCATCTTCAGCTTTCTAAGGGAAGCCAGAAGGTTTTGTGCCAAAATTGCCTGGTATTTGGAACTCTTCATAATTCCCTCCACCTTGACAAAGGCCCCGATTCCAGCCGAAGAAAAACAGCCCCAAAGCATGATGCTGCCCCCACCATGCTTCACTGTGGGGATGGTGTTTTTTGGGTGATGTGCAGTGTTTTTGCACCATACATATCTTTTGTAACTATGGCCAAAAAGTTCAACATTGGTTACATCCGATCATAACACATTGTCCCGCATGCTTTTGGAAAACTTGATGTTAGTTGATGCAAACTTCAGCCGGGCTTCAATGTTTTTCTTTGTAAGTAAAGGCTTCCGTCTTGCCACCCTACCCCAAAGCCCATTCATATGAAGCATACAGAAGATGTAGCACACAGCCAGTACTTTACTTTACCTTTACCTTTACTTTTGCTGTAGGCCTCTTGGAAGCCTCCCTAAGGAGTTCTCTTTTCATCAATTTTGGTGGGACGTCCTGTTCTTGGTAATGTCTCTGTTGTGCCACATTTTCTCCACTGTCTTCACTGTGTTCCATGGTAGGTTTAATGCTTTGGAAATTCTTTTGTACCCTTCTCCTGACTGATATCTTTCAACAATGAGATCCCTCTGATGGGTTGGAAGCTCTCTGCGGACCATGGCTTTCAATCTGAAAAAAAACTAAGAACATGTCAGGAACATTCTACTGGAACAGCTGAACTTTATTTGTTGTTAATCAGAGTCTCTTTAAATGATGGCAAGTGTGTAATGACTTCTATTTAACATGAGTTTGAATGTAATTGGTTAATTCTGAATACAGCCACACCCCCAGTTATAAGATAGTGTGCACACTTATGCAACCAGGCTATTGTAAGGTTTTTATTTTTAATTTTTCAACATTAAAGAGTTCAGTTTGTTTTTCAATTGAATGTTCACATTATAGGTCACATTAAAAGTAGAAAAAGTTTTGACATGATTTATCTTTAAGTTTTTTTACATCACAAAAACCTGGCATTTTAACAGGGGTGTGTAGTCTTTATTCAAGTTCTGAGCCCTATTTCATGATTTCCTCGAGTCCTATTTCATAAATCACAAATAAGTCATCAGTGCGAGTACGAGTCATGAGTAACAAAAGTAGCAACTTGAGTCAGTTTTTAAATTTCTGACCAAAGATGATGACAAATTATAAAACATTTTAATTAACCTGCCCAATAACAACAACGTAGGCTGATATGCCTGATTACTAATTCTCTCTTTAAGTCGCTTACAAACTTGATCTAGTACAGTTCACAAGGCGACATTTTTCCTGTTTAAACATTCCTTTTGTTTTTCATATTGAGTGGTTTCTGTCTTAACTGTTACAAAAAGCAATCCAATTACATCAGCAGAGTGATCAATATTTCAAAAGTTTGTGTTCATTATCAGGCAGTTGTAACCTGAAAAAGAAATAAAAGGATTGTTTGTTCAGAGAATCATTTATTCAGAGCAGTGAAAGTTCGCGGTGCATCAATGATTCTCTGAATGAAACGATTAAACAAACAGACCTGTTCTTGATTACCTGAAGAGCTTTTGAGAATTAATTTATATTTGTAGTGTCTTAAACTGAGGCGAGCCATTAGAGCTGTTGAAATGATGTAGGTACGTTATGGATTGGAAGCATTTTTAGAAACCTTGTGTGGTAACATGGTGGATCAATTACACTGTCAACCCTGGGTTTTTCTGCTGTTGGTTACTGAAAAGGTTCCAGCATTTGAACAAGGAAGGAACATCACAGCACTGAAATGATTTAAAAATATAATTGCACCCCGGGTGCCCGCTCTACCAGCTGAGCTATCCGGGCACCTGGGGTGTAGGGGTGTAATAATAATTTTATATCATTTCAACGGATAGCTCAGTTGGTAGAGCGGGCGCCCATATATACAGAGGTTTGTTCCTTAACACAGCGGGCCCCGGTTCGACTTCCACTTGTGGCCCTTTTGCTGCATGTCATCCCCCCCACCTCTCCTTTTTCACTTGTTCAGGTGTCCTGTCACTAAAGGCCTAAAATGGCCCAAAAATAATCTTAAAAAATATATAATAAAAAGCAGTGATGAATTACCGCCATGAAATGAAAAAATAACAGCAAGACTAATTATAATTTAGCTTTTTTTTCTTTTTTTTTAAAGCAGACATTTTGACATGTCCTAGCACAGGTGTGATTTATAACACTAACGAGGTGAGCCAGCGCCTGGTACAGCGCCATCGTTAACATTTTCAGTAACACCTGCTGTTTTCCTACTATGACAATCAACGAGTACTGCACTTTATTACAGCTTCCCAGATGTTTGGGCAATCTTTCCCTCGGCTTCATTTCTTCTGGTATGAATTTACATTACAATGATTTGCTGACTGTTTTCTGTATTGATTTACCTGTTAGTTTTCTGGGATTGGCGGGAGCATAATTTAACTAAGTAAAAAGGCTTAAAAGCTCTGTGGAGCTAAATGTAGTCTCCCATTGCCAGAGCTCTGGCCAATCCACGCGGCTTTCCGGGATGGGAGAAAAACGTGCTTTGGTTTGTTGGCATTTCTTTAAACCGGTCACAATCGTCTTGGGCGCCGCTAAGCACTGGACAGAGAAACCGTCCCTCTGCAGAACAGCCTAAGGAAGGAACTTGTTTTGGTGGAACATGTGTACATAAAAAAAATTGGTTTGGCAATCACAATTGTCATGGGCGGTGCTAAGTGCCGGATGGAGCAATGATACCAATGCAAAAATAGTCTCAGGAAGGAACATGTGTGCGTTCAAAGGTTGTTTAAGTCATGCAACAGAAAACTCAGATTGGACAGATAGTCTAGCTAGCTGTCTGGATTTACCCTGCAGAGATCTGAGGACCAGGTAACCATAGTCCTCAGAAATTGACCAGAGTTTAAAATTACAACACAAAGAAAGTGGAAGGTAATGGACTTCCGGGTGAAAAAGAGTGACATCAGACGGAATTTCCAGCGGCACCGGAACAATCTTAGAAGTGAAACGTCGTCAATATAGACCAAGCATGATGTTATGAAAGAGTTGTTTGCTACTTAATGTCCAAATATTGATTAGTGCAGCTTTTACAGTGTCTTTAAAAGGTCAAAAAACATCACTAGACAGTGTAAATACAAAGTGCAGGGATTTTCAGTGCTGCCGGAGTGCACCGGAATGAAGCTCTGCCATTTTTTTTCTCCATGTGACGGATAGAATATTTTCAGTTCCCATAATCTCGTTAAAATTCGTATTATGTTGAGGGCTAGAAGATCTAATCATCACTAAAGCGTAAGTCATGCAAGAGAGACAATAAAAACAAATGGAATGGTCCAATATGTACTTTATATCATATTGATTTTTGAGGTTTGTTTAAGCAAGAAAACATTTCCACATTAGAAGTTGCCGGTAGCTGCTGGTAGTAGCCTTTGAGCTGCAGTTTTCTCAGGCTACAGCTAACTGCTAACTAGTAAAGATAACATCAACATGTCCCTAAATTTTATAGTTCTAGATGACTTATGTATGTACACTTTGTCATAGGATACTTAAACAAATAGCACTACACTCCTTGATGAGTCGTGTGGTCTCTGTCATCTGAAGACAAAAGAACTGAGGTTGTTGAGGTACCAATCAATTAAAATCCCTACATTTTCTAAAAGTGCATTGTTTACCTAAGCGGCTAGTATCAGTGCCGCCTCACTCACGTTTTGTCTAATGCTGTAATCTGCCTGCTGGTGTGACAACAGACACAAGACTCACTCTCAATAAAATGAGACGCATCAGAATGTCTGCGTATTACCCAGAGCCCCTACACACACACACACACACACACACACACACACACAGCGGAAGCGGTGTGTATTTGCTATAATTTAATCAGGCTGGAACAGTGTCTGGGCTGCGGGTGATTCTGATAACGATGACGTGGACGGCTCTTCAGAGAGCTAGTCATGCGGATTCAGGAGGTCTCCAGGCAAGCGCCTCTTTTGTTGGTGGGGAATGAGGGCTGATAAGCAGGGCACCAAAAATCACCCGTGGAGAATGAGGGGAGGGAGGACGGCGGCGGCGGAGCAAGACAAAGGCTGTTAAATGTAACTGCCAAGGGCATAAATGCACACTCCAACTGATTGATTTCCTCCCCAAAGTCGAGGATGTTCAATCGGTTACGGCTTGTAAAGAGACTGCCTCTGTCTCTCACTCTTTATCACTCTGTCTTTGTGTTTTCGTCCTCATCTGAAGTCCAACACACACACACACACACACACACACACACACACACACACACACACACACACACACACCACTGCTGCTCTGAGCAGTGCTAACGTAGGACTGTAGCTTAACTGGGCCGTGACTCTGACCATTAACCTGTGGATTCTAACTGTGTCTTTATCTGATGTGGCCAGATTACATTTACAAGTGCTCTTAAAATGCATCTGTGAGATACTGAACACTGGAATTCAGTTTTGCTCTTGGTTGCTAAACTGAGGTCAGAACGCACTCTGCTGCCTCTTTTAACACTTACATGGAGGCAGACAAGAAGGCTTTACTGTAGAGAACTTTTTTGGATACTATACATTAGAATGCTGATTTTGAATTGAGCATTTTACAGTGGATAAAGTTTATTTGTTTGAGGGTTGGCGTTACTGCACTTTATTACAGCTTCCCAGATGTTGGTGCAATGTTTCGCTCGCTGTTATTTCTTCTGATATGAATAGACATTGATTTGCTGACTGCTTTCTGTATTGATTTATCCTCAGTTTTTATTATTTGTTGTTGTTGGTGGAGGTTCCACAAACTTCATATTTGAATGACAGCCCCCCTGTTTCTTTTTGATATTCTTACAGCATATGTATGATGCGGGTTACCTTTTGTCAAACATTTGCCCTGATAAAGATCTGCCGACCGTAATCTTAAACACGGTACATGGACACCTGATCACCTAGAGTACATCCGATTACTGAACATGTCACACCTTAATTCTCTGCTACAACAGCAGCCTGTCTTCTGGGATGGTTTTCCACAATAATTAAGAGCCTGGCTGCAGGTTTTTGGTCCCGTTTAACTGATGTTGGCCGATGAAACCTGGCCTGCAGAAGATTCTGGAGTAGAGGTCAGGGCCAGTCAAGTCCGTCAGTCTTCATTCCAAAATAGAGCAAATTCTTTTTATTGGGGTTTTTAGGGGAATGCAAGGAGGTTCCTGGGCGATATCAAACCCAGTATGTTGTGGTTACAGTATACAGCGTTGTTGTAGTAGTCATGATTGGTCTCAAGACAACTTTTTGAAGGTCTCGTCTCGGAATTGACTGCGTTTTCAGTCTCGTTCGAAGAGGACTCTGGATTTTATTTCAAAACAGGTCAAGACCATAACTGCAGGGATATCACTAAATTGCCTGTGCATTGTCTAGTTGTATGTTAGCATCATTACTGTGATTGGATGTAAAACTTCCTGCTTCAAATGCAACCAATAACTAAGTCTCACTTTGCTGGGCATTCCTCCACAGCGCTGCGGAGGAGGATCTGGCTAGTCCACACAACATTCCCGGATGAGAGATAAACCTGCTCTGCTTCTTTGGCATTTCTTCAAAGCAATCACAATCGGCACTGGTCTGGTTTGGTCTTGGTCTTAACTTGGTTGGGATACACTCTGGTCTTGGTGATAACTTGGTCTCAGTTTGGGGGGGTCGTGCCACTAGAATAAAATATACCACTTAGCCAACAGGACGGCCCCAGAAAACCATTTTTATATGGAAAATGACTGTTGTGGACAAGGGGGATCATCACTTTCAAACAGGCAAAGGTCTTCTCTAAACTGTCGCTACAAAGTTTGACGCACTCTTTGATTTCACTTTTTTCATACTTGTTTTTAACATTTTTTTTGTGTCTCTGTTTTGGCGGTTCATTTATGAATCATCTTGGTTCACACGCAGGTCAGCACAACACCGAAGATGGGTGTGTTGACATTTCTGCAAGCCCCTGTGACCTTTGGTTAGTAAGGCTGGGTATTGTTTAAAAAATGATGATAAAGTGATACCATCACAAAGAGTACTTCATTTGATACCTGTTGTCCCCTACTTCATACCTATCATGTGAATGAAAGCATTTATTTGCGTTAAATGCCACCACTAGCTGCTTCAATAGTGGGTCAATTACACATCGCATTAAATGAAAGAACCCTTCAGACCATAATCACATTTTTTTTAGACGTGGGTACAGGATTGAATGCAGGTATGCTGTTTAACTGGAGGAGTTGTAATACTATTTGGTACTGGGATATTTTTAGTTGATAACTTAAAGGTATTGAGTATGGTTACCCAACATACCCTTCGTTTATCAGAGATGTGTATCTTAAGAGAAGCATAATTCCAAATTTAATATGTGACTACCCTGCCACCTGTTTGCTTACTGCTTGGATGTACATGCAGAAGTTAATTATCTGTTTTGCAGCCCATGTGTATGCACGTCCAAATTTGTCTCAGCCACCTACTCAGCTAGCTTTTATTATCTCATCCTCAATGCATATTTAGTGCATTTCTACCCAGGATTTTGCAAGACATCTGGTTGCAGTCATCAAAGATTCATGTTAGTATCAGGTGTGAAGACAGTCCACCTGTTACTGGCCTGACGGCTGTTGTGCTACAAAATGGTTGAAAAAGTCAGTCAAGCCACATCTCTGTAAATATACCTCAGTCTGACCACCTGGATTGGATTTCAAATGTTTTATTTTTAATTCAATTTTCACTGTTCCACAATTGACAAGATGTCACAGCAAGTTTCACACTGTCTCCCTCCACCGCATGCTGTCATAAAACAGAGTAAACAACTTCCTGTGACCGGCTCGACGCAGCTCCCACAGTTGTTGGACAGAAAATTTACCTTTTTGACACTTTGTGCATGGCAGCATCTACACTGTGATAACCAACAGCCAGCAGATGTTTATTTTGTCTTAATTCACCAGTCTGACTCGAGTCTGCTATGAAATACTGAATATTTGGCAAAGTTTGCACACGATATGTTGTAGTTATGACCGCCATACTGTTTGTGTTCTCTGGTTATAAGCTCTGTGTGTGTCTCTGTTTGTGCAGGGAAAATGAGGTCCTAAAGGTCCAGTTGAAGAAGTATGTGGGGGCAGTACAGATGCTGAAGAGAGAGGGAAGCCAGGGCGATGATGGTAACGTACGCACGGACACACACACACACACACACACACACACAAACACACACATACAACATTACAACCTGATATTAGATTTCATGTCCGTGTCCCAGTCCATCTATTTTGCTCTCAAACAGAAACGTTTACAGATAAATAAGGTCATCATTTTCCTCCACACCGCATGTCAGTTCTGAAGCATTTCTCAGAGGCCCAGATGACTAACCTCCCTTTTCACGGTGCAAAGTTCTTCTCTTATTCGGACTTATCCTTCTCTTTTGTTTGTTGCTTTTGGCTAGATTTATTAACTCTGACTTTGTTTTTTCGTGTTGCCAGGGGGATGTAAGCGGTGCTCTGTGTAAAGACTGGCAAGATAAGACCCTGCTGTATCAAAGGCAAATAAAATGAACATGGCAGATTATAGAGGGCCATCACAATGGCTAATTGCGTTTTGGGGGATAGAAAGGAGAACAGTTATCTGTGATGCCCTACAGGGTTTATGTGTTTGTGAGTTTTATTGTATGTTTTTGTGAGACAGCGAGGTGAAGCAATGTGGGGAGCTCTGCTATATCAAGTTAATGATGTTTTCTTTCATTATTCGAGGTCATAAGAACAACTATTTGGTGCTATAAAATATAATAATGCAACATTAATCCAGAAGGGATTTATTTATTCATTTAGATGGAGGAATACATAGGAAGGAAAAAGATCCAGTTTATCACAACATCATTCCTATCAGAATTTATCTGTGATAAAAACTCGGCTCTGAAAAACACTGATGTGTCAAACAAGCAGGCAGACGGTCAGACAGCTACAGCAGGTAGGGTAGGACAAAATGGAAGGTGGATGTTGGTCTGTGGACAGTGATGTAAGGGTTGTATTTACATTTATTTTCATTATTATTAATATTATTAATACCATTCGAAAGAAGGGAGATATATAGGCATGCATGACATGGCAAAAGATTGTTTGTATTGTTTGTAATTGCCTGTGAAACACGCTGTAGAAGGGCCTCCTGCCAGACACGACCTAAAAAGCATCATTGGGGGGGTGGCAGTAGCTCAGTCCATAGGAAGTTGGGTTGGGAACCAGAGGGTCACTGGTTCAAATCCCCGTATGGACCCAAAAAGTTGGGAGTTTGGATTGGTGGCTGGAGAGATGCCAGTTCACCTCCTGGGCACTGCCAGGTGCCCTTGAGCAAGGCACCGTACCCCCCCAACCGCTCAGGGCGCTGGTTCAGCTGGCAGCCCGCTCACTCTGACATCTCTCCATGTATAGTGCATGTATAGGTCCTGAGCATGTGTGTGTATTTCAGGCCTGTGTGTGAGTACTAACAAAAAGTGTGTACACACAGTGTAGTGCAGTACTAGTGTAGTATTAATAAACAAATTGCAATTTGTTTTCAAGTCATTTTAAAGTCATTTCATGACATGTTTTCAAGTCATTTTAAAGTCATTTTAAAACTTGCTATTGCAAGTTTTAAAATGACTAAAATCAATTGCTTACCACTCATTGAAAAAGTCATAACATTACTAATTTTGCTCATCTTTTATAGTATTAGCAGCAATATTGGTAGCAGTATGTTTATGGCACACACCCGACACCTCAAAAAAGCCGGTGATTCGTGGTTAAAGCTTTACCAGCCAAATGTAGGCAAAGCTACCAGTGACCAGACAACACCATATGAGTAAACCTAACTCAAAAGTTGAGGTGTATTTCTTTCCCACACCTCCACAGGGAAGAAGTTGGGCCCTATTTTAGTGATCTAAGCGCACAGCGTGAAGCACTATCATGACGGCGGATTTGCATATCTTTATATGTAATCTTTTGCATGTTTGTGTGCTGCTGCGCTTCTCTGTGTGTGTGTGTGTAACTAGCATAGTGTGCACGCTACGCACGAGCCTAGACGCATTTTACTCATGCACTGTTAAAAATAACAATGAAATGCTGCGTGACTGACCAGGTTTTTGTTGGTCAATGCCTCGATCACTTTCTGCTGCGTCAAGATAGTAGTACGCCAAGAATGCACCTGAACACAACTCCCTGTAAAACCAGCACGCTCATGGCGGCAAAGATGGCCGGTGCTATTTAAATGACGTGAACGTGGACGTGGGCCGACACTTGTGTCGGGCCTGGCGCCGCGCTGGGTGCAAGATGGGGCCCGTTGAGGTCAACCCTCCATCAATCTGACAGTAAAAGAGCAAACAAGCCAAAGCACAAAATATATTATATAGAGGGAGTAACAAGGCATTACTGGGAATAGTAATCCTGAAGTAATTATTTATGTTTTAATTTGAATCCCTTACAGTACTTTTACGGTCCCTGAAAAAAGTAATCATAATACTGGTTACAGTACTCGTCATATATGCCAACCCTGCTGTGATGAATGTTACATTAACAAAAACATTTTATCACCTCTTCCAAATAAGTTTGGCAAACGTAGGCTTTTATTTTAAGTTTGTTTGATGTTCTGACAGTTTGTTCCCTACGTTGTTTCCAGATGAATGAAGGTTAGATAAATGTTAATTTTCAGTGATGGGAATTTTGGCCAACTTAACTAAAACAAGATGCAAGTTGTATGACATTGGACTTTCCATTTACCGTGCAAATTCACTCGCGACCAATCTCCAAAAAGTCAAGACACATTTAAAGGGACTTACTAAAAAAACAATTCAGATAGATTTTTATTAAAAAAAATGTATATACAGTATTTTCTTTCTTTTTGAGTTTTGAAACGGTGAACTAATGTTTTCAGGTGCGTTGACAACCCCCCGTGTGAACCATGACCACAGACTGTGCGACGTTTTTACACATCACAACGGCTTCGTATTTCATCGCTCTGGTTTCTGGCAATTACCACGTTCAGCATGTCAAACTCGGCCGCCTGGCCCGCTAACACCGGAGAGCACAGCGGGGAGGGAACGCTGACGATGGAAGATGATTGGAAAGAGAAACAGTGATTCCCCGACACAGAGAAGGCACACATATTATCAGGAAATAGCCATCACCCAGCTCAATTTTAAAGTCTTGACAAACCTGTTCTGGCTCTTCTCTTGTTTGTTTTTAGCCCTTCTTGTTTTACCGGCACTCATTATCTTTCTCACTCATGTAGACTTATTCATTCTTCCATCATTTGTACCCTTTCCACTCTCCCTTTTCACCCCTCCTTCATCCCTCTTGTCTTTCCCTCTCTTTCCATCCTTGCTCCCCTCATCCCGACAGGCGTAGTAATTCCTTCTCCACAGCAGCGTCTAAATGATTTCATCCTCCCTCGCCTCTGTCTTCTCCTACTAATGATGTGCCTCGTTCCATCACACTTTGATGTTGACTAGCGCAGTTTGCTGGTGTGTGTGTGTGTGTGTGTGTGTGTGTGTTGGGAGTAGAGGAGGAGGAATAATGTGTGAGCAGTTTAGAGGGGAGCAAAAATCTACGAGGATAAATTTATACGCAAGCGCTCCTTTTTCATGTGCTGTCAGTATGCTTCCCCGTGATCAGTGCGCTGCCTTTTTGAAACCCCTCCTGTCTAACGATAGCGCCGCAGATCTCTCGAACGCTCCTCAGAAGCTGTCAGCCACACTGACATCCCACAAAGGACGCTTCTCCTTTCTACTGTTTCAGAGTGGTGATAATTATTGTTCCCTGATGCTGTCTTTCTCTGTTTGTTTGGGGGATTTCCCTGCTCTACTTATAGAAAACAGTATGTTTGTGTTGCCGTGTGTTCTGTTACATGAATGTGTATTACAATACTGTGAAAAAGCGTGTTCCATGCATGAAGCCAATTTGGGAAAATCTGCATGCGTCGCTATAGTAGATGACCGGACGTACATGCACTCTACATGTCGCATAAGTGGAGCTCCAATTTGCGTGACGTCAAATTGAGTTGAATGTTTAGATGCTCTAGATAGGTGTGTGTACACCTCTGTGTGTATTTCATTAAGAGAAGCCTTGAGCCAAACCCCAGAGAACTTGTAGTGTGTCAGTGACAGTCATGTTTAATGTAAAGCAGAGTAAGATGAAGAGAAATCATCTATGTTTTTGAACATAAATTGGGGCCTTGAAAGAGCAACGTTTTTTTTTTCACTACGAAATATAAAAGTTCATTGCACACCTTTAGTATTTGTTATGCTTTTAAAGATGTTAGTAGGAGGTCAGGGCCAATGCGTTTTATGTGAACTTTCCACAGTGCAATCTGACACTCATTGGTTTTAAAGCCTTTGCCATGTGACGGAGCCCAAAAGGTATTCTGTCAACCAGATGCTGCTGACATTGTCTTTCTCTCATGTGAACATGGCAGCTCTCCTACATTGACCTAAGCTTGGTAAGGTCCAGTTGCTATATAAACTGTGGAGTACTACTGTGAAAGTTTTAAAACGCTCAATCCGCAGAGAAATGCACACAGCATGTGCCTTTAATAGGTATAGGTAGAAATCTTGCTACGGTGCCGTTACATCCATTCCCCGGCTGCCATGACTGTGCAGAGACTCAGAGTGCGCAGATGCAGAAGACCCGGAAATGCTGACCACTCAGAGCAGACTGCCTTTTTTTGGGAAGGGGCTTTAAGAGACAGGCGCAGATGGGGGGCGAACACAGTGAATTCAGACAGTATAAGAGTTTTTTGTTTGTTTTTTAACATGTAAACATGTTGTAGTAGAAACCCCAAATACAAGTATGATCTTAAAATTGAGCATAACATGGAACGTTTAAGGTTGGCATGACTTTACAACGCAATTGGTGCAATGATAGAGGGTCAGGGGTTGAAACTAGAGCATTGACCGGATAAGAAAACAGTTTTCCCAGAGAACCTGCGCTGTCCAGTCTTCAGTGGAAGCTCTTTGTCTCTCGGGAGATAATGTTTCAAGGCGTTTCTTTCTCCCAGGGGAAGGTTTAATGGCTGGCTGGTTGACCAGCTCCCGTTTGACTGACTGCTTTTCCTGGGGAACTAGTTCTCCGGGGAGGGTTCTCCAAACCTGTAGGGAACGGGTTCCTCCTCCTCCCTCTGAGAGGGCTGATCGCTTCACATGGTCAGCTGAAATTGGCCTGCTGTGCTGTATATAAAAATGATTGGCCTGCCAGTGATGGGATAGGGATCAGGAGTTATTAACCTGTTAAGTGCTGGCTGGGCATGCTGAGGAATCTCGAGGAGATCAATAATGGGTCAGAGGGCAGTTAGTCTTGCGAGATGGAATTCCCTCTCTTCCATTTTCTTGTCAAGAGCTTGATGATACCTCTATTTCCTCTAATTTCTATCCAGACAGTCTATTATTCCTTTACAGTAATGCTCTTTCTGGCTGAAACAGCAACAAATGGAAAGGAGTGACTTTAAGATATAAAATTAGGAATGAGAGAATTTTCAACCATTTCTTTTTTTTATTATTTTTGCCTTAAAATGACTTTAAAAGAATGTTGGTATATATATATATATGTGTGTATGTATATATATATGTGTGTATGTATATATATGTGTATATATATATGTGTGTGTTTATATATGTATGTGTGTTTGTAAGTAAATATGTGTAAAGTGAGGAAAATAAGTATTTGAACAAGTTGCAAGTTCTCCCACTTAGAAATCATGGAGGGGTCTGAAATTGTCATTGTAGGTGCATGTCCACTGTGAGAGACATAATCTAAAAAGAAAAATCCAGAAATCACAATGTATGATTTTTTTAACTATATATTTGTAAGATACAGCTGCAAATAACTATTTGAATACCTGTGAAAATCAATGTTAATATTTGGTACAGTAGCCTTTGTTTGCATTTACAGAGGTCAAACGTTTCCTGTAGTTTTTCACCAGGTTTGCACACACTGCAGAAGGGATTTTGGCCCACTCCTCCACACAGATCTTCTCTAGATCAGTCAGGTTTCTGGGCTGTTGCTGAGAATCACGGAGTTTGAGCTCCCTCCAAAGATTCTCCATTGGGTTTAGGTCTGGAGACTGGCTAGGCCACGCCAGAACCTTGATATGCTTCTTACAGAGCCACTCCTTGGTTATCCTGGCTGTGTGCTTCGGGTCATTGTCATGTTGGAAGACCCAGCCTCGACCCTTCTTCAATGCTCTAACTGAGGGAAGGAGGAGGTTCCCCAAATTCTTGCAATACATGGCCCCGGTCATGCTCTGCTCTCTATTTTGGTCTCATCTGACCACATGTTTTTCTCCCATGACTCTTCTGGATCATCCAAATGGTCATTGGCAAACTTAAGACGGGCCGTGACGTGTGCTGGTTTAGGCAGGGTAACCTTCCAAACTGGTGGTCCCAGCTCTTTTCACGTCTTTGACCAGCTCCTCTCGTGTAGTTCTGGGCTGATTTCTCACCTTTCTTAGGATCATTGTGACCTTACAAGGTGAGATCTTGCATGAAACCCCTGTCCAAGGGAGGTTTACAGTGATGTTTAGCTTCTTCCATTTTCTAAGGATTGCTCCAACAGTGGACCTTTTTTCACCAAGCTGCTTGGCAATTTCCCCGTAGCCCTTTCCAGCCTTGTGGAGGTGTAGAATTTAGTTTCTAGTGTCTTCGGACAGCTCTTTGGTCTTGACCATGTTAGTAGTTGGATTTTTACTGATTGTATGGGGTGGACAGGTGTCTTTATGCAGCTAAAGACCTAAAACAGGTGCTTATCTAATTTAGGATAATAAATGGAGTGGAGGTGGACATTTTGAAGGCAGACTAACAGGTCTTTGAGGATCAGAATTGTAGCTAATAGACAGGTGTTCAAATACTTATTTGCAGCTGTATCATACAAATAAATAGTTAAAAAGTGGACATGCACCTACAATGACAATTTCAGGCCCCCTACATGATTTCTAAGTGGGAGAACTTGCAAAATAGCAGGGTGTTCAAATACTTATTTTCCTCACTGTGTGTGTGTGTGTGCGTGTGTGTGTTTGAGTGTGTACGTTTGTATATGTGTGTGTATGTTTGTATATGTGTGTTTGTGTGTGTATGTATGTACTGTATTTGTATGTTTATATACTGTGTGCGTGTCTGTGTGTGTATTTATATATATACATTATTTATGTCTGTGTTTATATGCATATATGTGTGTGCATAATATCTTTTGTGTAAGCCTCATGTAGCTTTTGTTTTTTTATAAGTTATAATTTATGTGTAAGTATATTTCAAATAAACCCCTCTTATTTATTTCTAGGGGTTGTGAATAGTGCCAGGCCTGCACATTGATTCATTCTGCGTTTTTGCCCGTCACTGCGTACGTGTTTAATTTGCTCATAAATAAACCCGCCCTGGACGGCAGCTTATTCATCTCCAATAAGGAAATGGATTACATGGCCGTTTAAAACCCAATAAGCTTCCCTTGCTGCGCCTTGGTCTCTCCTGCTTCATCCGACAGCCAGTGGCCTAATGAGTGAATGAGAGGCATTTGTCATCGCTGCCTGCCCTAATAGGAGTGTGTAACTTATTCATTACACACATAGATCTGTGTTTATTGTCCCACTGTGCGCTCCACTTCGCCCCTTGTATGGCTACAGAGAGGTCAGACATCTTGCTGTGAGACGTCAGCTATGTGTGCGCGCGTGTGTGCGTTTGTGCGTGTGCACATGCACGCACAAGCCTGCCTTGTGTATGCATAAAAGTGGGAAGGTTTGTTAGTATGTTAATAAAAACTTTGGATGTGTGTAGCTTTTTCTGGGGCTGTAAAAACCATGGTGTGTATGTATGTTAATATGGAGGTTGACTTTCATTACTTGTTCACTAATGAGAATTTGATTGTGTTCGGGGGTTAGCGTGAAAAAAACAGGTCACAGTGGGGGTGTGGGGGGGAGAGGGGTCGCCATTATTAAGCAAATGTGTGTAGGTATGTGTTTTGTCAGGACAATTGTGCATGTGTGTGCACATTCACATTCGGTATCAGTCCCATTGAGTGAGCGTAAGTGAGACACAGTGTGTGTGGGCGTGTGTGTGTGAGGTCTTAATTAAACTGTGCATTAGTGGCTGTAGGTGGGTATGAAACCGTTGTAACCGGTGTGTAAGTGCTTCATGTTATAAAGTTTATTTACGTCCCAGTAGCCCGACTGTAAAAGAGCAAATGATGAGTCATTCTCAATGTGAATTGAGCTTGATTGTGCCCCACACATTTAGCCGCCGATCATAACCACTCACATTGTTTAGCCTCTCAGGTCTTAATCCAACAGATTGGGCATGTTTACCAGCCCAAAGGTGTGAGGGACTTTTCATTTATTCAGCAGAGGGGGAGACTGTTTGTTTATCTGGCACAATAGAAGTGACATTGCATATTATTTACTAAAGGTGGGGCCAGGTGGTCACCGCTCGATTGTCGCACATGTGTCGGATTTATGCTTCTGCAGGCGTCATGCCTCACAGGCGTTTCCATGTGGGCGCAGCAGGGGTGTGCGACAGATTTCATCACCTGGACAAATCCGTGTTAATGAACATTTTAATCATCTCGCTGAACGCCGGAGCCTGCTGGGTGTCTTCTCATCCGCCTCTCCCAGAGATAAATATGGAAAAGCGCGGCTGAGAAGCAAAAAGCACTGCAGCGGGTGTGGACGTAGACTCCCATGCGATGCATCTTTGGGCTTTCAGGCAACCACAATGCAGCATTCGTTGGCGCTGATCTTTCCCTAAATCACGGCACCTGGTCAACAATACAAAATACGATACACCTTTGAGATGTCATGTTGTTAGCTGCTGCATTACTGCACATTTAAAATGGGGTTTAACATGTCAATTATGAGATTTGTTTTGCTTATTTCTTCTGTTTTTTGTTCAAAAGAATGTCGGCTCATCCTTAAAACATCCAAAACTACACTATGTGATGTACTGTAACACAGCAGTAACAGAATTTCTGCAACACTGGGTAATAGGATTGATATCAGTGTCATGGTATTTATTTTCCAGCATCAGTATATATCAGATGGCTCAGTTGACAGTTGTAAGTGTGGAACACGACAACAGGAGGTCGTCACCCCTCTGGCTGTTCAAAGATGGCCTTGGATCTCCATCTGTCCACTGTCTCATGGTTGATTACCTTCAACCTTTATCAGCTCAGTCGATCAAAGTTGATCTCTTTCTGGATCTCATGCCGTCTCTTGTCCAGGGACATTTCTGTGTACATTCTATATCAAATTAAAACCTTAATATCAAGCGATCACCCCTCCCTAATACCAGGCATGAAAATTAACATTGATTGATTTTCAGTCAGATTATTTTCCACTGTGGCTGTAGAAGGTGGGGCAAGGGAGATATACAGCAGGTGTTGTTCCAAAAGTGTAGTGTAAGACCTTGACTGACTGCTCCTCTTTGCTGGCATTTAAATGAAAACCTGTGAGCTATGTCTGACTACAAGTTAGCCTCTGGAGGCAGTTGCCAATACTTTGGGGGATCTGGACTGGTTCACGGACTTTTTACCTGCATGCAACCAAAGCCCGCTCAAATGTGGACTACAAACGGACTACAATACCGACATCTTGTCCCTTTGCCTACAGATTCTGCAATTATAGGTGGAGCCGTTTGAAGAAAATAATTGCTATATATATATTTGCTGTTTTGAAAGCCCCCCTGAATATAAGTGAAGTGCCCTACAATGGCCCAAACAGGTACATCTAATTGAAAGCTAAGATGTCTTACTTGTTTCAACTATGAAATCATCTTCGGTAAGGATCTGTGAAGAGCTTATAGAGGTGCCGAGGGATTTTCAAGCTTCAGTCGAGCCGAGGCATTGTGTGCAAAATTTGAGAGCAACTCAATTTAAGGGGGACTCTTCTAATATTTGTCATTGCTCAATCCTCTTGAAGCTTTGTCATAGAGTGAGGCGTTTGTCACTGAGACTGGATTAAGTAAAGAGAGCGCCCCCCCCCCTTCCAGGTTGTTGCTGTACCGGGAACTCCAAGTCTCTGCAAGTTTCATCTAGCCGTCCTGCCAATTGTGAACAGCACACAATTCCCCCCCCCACGGGCTGTCTCCTGCCTCTACCTTGGGAGTGATTACATCTGGTCCCAGCTCGCCTCGTGCCTAACTCCCAGCCAGTGTAGGGACTGGTGCTGGTGCTATTAGCAGAGACGCCAGGCTAGCCAGTAATTTACTGCGTGTCTGCCCGCGCTGATAATAGCACACTCCTACTTCAGCATCTTTCTGGAGCGGAGCGAGGGCCAAAAAGTCCAGGTTGCAGAGACCAGATGTCGGGAACAGAGGGCCGACATAATGGCTGCTTGTCACTCCGGCAGTTGTTTACTTTGACACATCTTGTTGCTGCTGTGGTGGAACTGAGTGGTTGTGTGTGTGTGTGTGTGTGTGTGTGTGTGTGTGTGTGTGTGTTTTGAATCACAGAAGAGTGACATGTTTAACTGGGGCGTTTTTTTCTTTACACCAGCCGCTGTGTGTTTGGTACCCGCGGCAGTCCCCCCGATATCCACACCTCCTCCCACAGTTGTTGCAGTGCACTCTGGGTAGGAGGCAGAGGCTTACAAGTGATACTTTAGTAGCAAAGATGTCATTGGCTTGGTGGGACCAAGGGCGATATTAATCAGAGTTGATCAGTGCTCTGTGTAGGCCAACCTACGCAGCGTCACACACACACAGAGCTGATAATGAAATCGTAGGAGCATCTGTCTCTGATGTCCTCCCCCCCCCGGTAGTGTCTGCTCATGCTTGTAAACATGTTGGATGAACATGAGCACGTATATATAGGAAAGTTCTGCTAATTTCTCACCTTATTTTTTTTATCTAGAAGAAGCAGAATAACATCATTTTGTTGCTTGAAATGTGAAGTTTTCATTTGATTTTACATTGATTTGAAAGTCTCAGAAAAAAAGACAGAGATCCACTGGTGAATTTGAAATGAACCAAACATAAACTGCAGCAGATGTTGCCCAGTTTTTTAAAAGTAGGGTTTGAATAAATTAATTTGACTGCAGAATGTAATAGTGGTGTTTATTACTTCAGACAGCTGGCATCAGTTGAATCCCTGTTATGTTAAATGTTTCTTTCCGTTTCACTTTCATTTGTGATGCCAGGTGGAAAATATCAGAGCCAGCAAAACATGTTGAAACACACCGCTGACGTTGCCTCTGCTTTTCTTCAGGTTTTCTGTTTCTCCTGATATGTGCTGCTCTGATTAATTACCACAAAGGGGAATGTACAACGTGATCAGTTGGTTGTTGTCAGTTCGACAGATCGTGACACATCTCGCCTCGTGATCAATTTAATCACTAGATGACCATCAAAACAATTGCCTCAATTATTGAATATACGACCTTTGAAGCGACATTGATGTCTACGGATCAGTTGAAAAGGGCTGCCGGCAAGGTTGCATACTGATAAATAAACATACAAACAGATTTATTATTTTTTTTTAATAGGTGGCTAAAATACATTGTACGGCTGCCCCCGTCCACAGCAGTACACTGCTTAGCTTCCATGGTGATTCTCCTGCCTGCTTCTCCAAACTGGGGACGTGCTACCCCTAGGGAGTCCTCAGAGTCAGTGCAGGGTTACTTTGTAAATTTTTTTCCCCAAAAAGTTGGATGAGTCCAGCATTTTATTAGCAAATATAAATCCCCACTGATGATAGGCTTGCAGGCCTATAGGTAAGTTATAGTCACTTAGGCCATCAACAGATGCAGTTATTCCTAAGGATTCACTGTGTCACACAAACATCCAAATCACACCAACAGCTATTTTAATTAAAAGTGTAGAAAAGAAGGAAAATTCAAGGCACTCTTCTAGAAAATGTAAAAGACATAGGGAGAAGCAACCTACGTGTAGCGGCTCTGACAAACCTTCTTTCCTGAAGAAGGTACATCTGGTCCTGATGGAACTGTCATCAGTTTTGCAGGTATGTGGTCATAAACTTAAGTATTGGACACTTGGTGATCCTCCAAGTCAGAGGATCACCAATGTGTAGAATTCCTTTCCAAAGGGGAAGATGAATGGTTGTACATTTCAAGGCAATCCATCCAGCAGTTATTGAGACATTTCACTTAAAACAACAAACGTCAACCTCATAGTGTTGGTATTGGAAAAGGGAGAGGATAACCGAAGCCATTAGTATCATTCTCTCAGCACCAGGGATATCTGTACCAAATTTCACGGCAAGCCATCCAGTAGTTGTTGAGATATTTCAGTCTGGACTAAAGGGTTTTCATCCGTAGAGACCTGCTGCTGTTGTGGCTAAAAATGGAAGGTTGTGAGTGCTTTGGGGCTCAAGTGTTTGATTTCCTAATTGCTCAGTTAGACTTCTTTGCCAAGCAGCAGTCCATGTACATTTAAAGAGAAATAATTGTGTAGTGAAGTAAAGTAAATTATCATTAGAATTGATTGGGGCAAAGGCAGGAAGAAAGAAAGAAAAAAAAGGCAAGTTTGAAAATGTATACATTAATAATCCTCCTGGTCTTAACAATGACTGCAACCAGAACAGTTAGTAGCAAGACAATGGTTGAAAATAAGATCCATATAGAAAAAGACATTCCACTTTATTCTGCTCACAAGCATCCCTGTTATTGTTGTTGTTGTTGTAGTAGTAGTAGTAGTAGTAGTAGTATTAATAATAATAAATAATAATACAAATAATAATAATACATTTGGTTTTGATTGCTTTGAAGGAACCCAAGGATGCTGAACAGCACAAAAGAACCATTCTTCTGATCAACTCTCAGATTGAGTCTCCAAACAAGAGGGACTAATCTGTTTTGAGTGATATGTCTAGGCTTGATTGGGAGTTTTCTTTTTCTTTTTTGGAGCACTGCTGGGATTTAGATATTAATATTTAGGGTGTTACCCAGAGAACTATCCACGCTCGTTTGGAGCCTTTTCATTTCAAACCCCATGGAGCCTTTGAGAATCCGTCGCAACTCTCGCCTGAATAAGTGCCACAAGCAAACCAGCAAATCTCTATCTCTTTATCGCTGCCTCATAGCGCATTTCACCCCCCTCCCCTCGCACTGATGCACACACACACACACACACACACACGCACACACACACACACACACACACACACACACACACACACACACACACACACACACACACACACACACACACACACACACACACACACACACACACTCTCTCTCTCTCTCTCTCTCTTCATTCATGTGAGTTTATGTGCTCTGTGATAACAGCCCAGCTCTTTACACAACTTAATCCTCCATCTAATGTGCCAGGGTACACCGCTGACCAGGGGCCTCATGTATCACCCTTGTAATATGTATGAACTCCACAGCACTGTGGAGGAAGGTCTGGCAACGCTAGACAAATTCAAATATAAGATATCTTGCTTTTACCCTTGATGGGCTAGAGTCGCTAACCTTGTCGCAAATCGTTTATTTTTATTTATTTTTATTTTTAGAAATAAAGTCGCAGAGAGGGTCTGAAAAGTCACTTAATCTAGCGAGAAAGTCGTCACGTTGGCACCCCTGTATGATCTGTAGTGTGGACATCTGCTGGCTATACTGCAACCTCCATAATGTTGGCTGTTGCCCCCGAGAGGGTAAAATTTCATCAGACCGACAACCAATGGGTTTTGAGATTGCTACCTAAACAAGACAAAATGTGGAGCAGCATGTTAGCACACACTGGCAGTTTTGTTGACCAGTTTGAAAGGACTGGAATTCCATTGAAGAATTGGTGCATGGTCTCTGGTGCTTTATTCTTACTCTATTATTCAATATGTCAACCGCATGACATGTCCCTGTTCTTGTATATGCTAGACGGAGGAGGGTGTAGAAGCATGATGAGGGATGCGGCGGAGCTGATTATTCCAACCGCTTCCAGAAGGCTCTTTTGTCTTGGTCAAATACCTGCGCAGAGGATAAGGAGAGCTCTCTAGACCTCTGCCGCTCGGCTTCTCATTTCTTTTTCCTCCTCTGGGACGGGACACAGGCTTTACCTTAGACTTAGACTTCTCTTTCCCTCCCGCGAGGGAATGAAAATTTCCAGCAGCAGTTTTTGGCAGAAAAATACAGTATAGAGAGAAAAAGAAAAAGACAGCACAAAGATAACAATAATAACAGTAATAATAATAATAACAGTAAAACCTTTAGCTATAAAAATACATTTTACCATAAATTATCAGTCAAGTGAAGTGTTGAAGTGTCCAGGTAGTGTATGTGTATGTACTGTCCTCTTTACCCTAGTTCCTCCTTTTTCCTCCTCCCCCCCGAGGGAGGAGTTGCACAGTCTGATGGCATGAGGGACCAAGGAGTCTGGTCCTGCACTTGGGAAGGAGCAGCCTTCCACTGAACAGGCTCCTCTGGGTGCTGATGATGGTGTGCAGGGGGGGGGCGCTGGCATTATCAATAATGTCCAGTAGTTTGTCCAGTGTCGTCCTCTCTGCCACTGTCACCAGTGGGTCCAGCTTCATGCCGACCAGAGCCGGCCCGCCTGATCAGTTTATCCAGCCTGGAGGTGTCCTTCTTGGATATGCTGCCCCCCTCAGCACACCACAGTGTAGAAAAGGACGCTGGTAACCACAGACTGGTGAAACATCCCCAACCTGTCTTAACATTGGCTGAAATCTTATACCACGTCGGACCCATAACACTGATGAAGAGGGGAAATGGATTGTCTGCAGAGCAACATATTCTGCAGCAGCACACAGAAGGGATGAGTCTTTTACAAGTGATTTATGATCTCCTTTAACTCTAACATGAGTCAAGGGTAATCAGATTTTAATTTCTCTGGAGCTCGGGAATGAATGAAATCCAGGTGTAAATGCACCCAGGATGTATTGAAGGTTGAGTTATCTACTCAGCTGCAGCAAAGACATTTTAAAATACATGTCAGGTGTAGTGGGTTTGACATGATGGAAAGGATCCTAATGAGAGAGAAGTAAAATACACTTTCTGTAAAAGTGAACCGCCAACATTTGGGATTTGGACAGCCAACTATGAGACGTGATTCAGCCGAGCTGCTGTAATCACGGATCTGAATGGATTCTGCAGTCAGTGTACTGTCAATGTGATTGAGATAAATATAATTTTTGCCTTGGCTCACGTCTGATTAGGATATTAGTTTAGATTACGGCTTTAGAGATGTGGGATTTGTGATTAAGTAGATCCGCAGTTTGTTTTTAGCATGACGATCAAGTCCATATGTTCTCGGGTTCTATTCAACAGTAAATTCCAATTTTTTTCTTTTCACATCTTGCTCTCATCTTACGTCATCTGTGGGTAACGTTGACATGCATACAAATGCAAACAATACAATCCTTTTCCCGCTTCATAATTGCATTACAGATATGGTTAGGAGATTAAAAAAGAAAACGACGTAATAAAGCATAGATATCCAAATTGTGTACATATTTGTAACCGCATAAGGTGTTTGACAAATCTTAGTTAACAGCTTCCGGGCCCCTGAATATATGGCCATTAGTCTCATAAGCTGTCAGATTCAAATGAAGGAATAGTCTCACAGTTTATTCGCCGTCTTGCCAAGAGTTAGATAAGAAGATTGATACCTCTCACATATCTAAGAGTGGTAGCAATCGTCTCATCCCACTTCCACAAGAAAACTTAGCAACTATTAGAACATTTTGCAAAACGTTGACTGTTTCTACAGGCGCCTTTCGGCTCATAAGCGAGTTCTGGCTCCTGTTGGATCCTAAGAGGAATCCAAAGTAAGCCATAGAGGAGTTCCTTGCTACAAGCAAAGTGTCAAGCTTCACTTTATAATGAAAGACCCTCCTTTCACAATTTTAGTACTACATCAGATGTAGACTCTTTGGGTTCATTAATGGGAAATGTCGACTGAATCCAAAACCAAAAGCTTCATTATGGTGTTATCCTCTTCATGCCCGTCTCCACTTAAATTGGAAAAAACTCTGTTGCGCTGATTAAATTGAGTCCTCAAAAAATTAGCGTGTGCCCAGCGTGTCATAAACATGCGAAACCAATGGCATCTTTTATATCTTGGAATGAGAACCAAACTGATGAAAGATGAAAAGAAACTTTCTACAACATAATGAAGATAACTCACTTGGAGGGAATCCACTTAGTGGAAAAGTTTTTTTTCCTCCCCCCCTCCCCCCACAGAACATTTTTCTGGGACTTTCTCCCTCGGTGAATCCCACTGTGCTGCAGCCAACTCAAAGTAATGCTTGTTTTGTAAAAGTCCTTTAGAGTCTGGATCAAAAGCATTTCCGTAGCAGCTCAATCTGTGATTGAAATATTCCGCACTGGCACCGAGCCTCATGCAAACGCTTTCTCTCTCACGCTACCTCCTCCTTCACTCACTCTCATTTCCTCAGCACCTTCTGTTTTCTCCTTTTGCTGTCGTTTGCTCCCGTCCATTCTCTTCCTTACCAGCTATCTTTTTGCAGTAATAATCACACTAATGCAGAGTGGATGTGGAGGTATAAACAAAGGGGCTGTATGTTTATTTGATATCATACTGCTAATATCTGCTGCCGACAAAAGTCGTGGGAAGGAAAAGAAATGTAACACAAAAGTACACTTTACCGTGTCTTAACTGCACTCCACGTCCCTTTCATTCTCTGTCTCCATGTGTGAAAAAGCTTCTGAAGTTCCGTTTCTAGTTTTTCTTCAGCTGTTTTTTCCTTATTGTGTGAATATTCATGATACGATATCATCGCAATACTAATATTCTGGGATAAACTGCAATTTAGAACCTTTCTTCCAACATTCTTCCCAATTTCAAAGGATTTCCCCAAAAGGAAACTATGTCATCATCTGTTTCATCTGAAAAGATACATTTCTGTTTGTTCATCTCACTTCAAATTTATTGCCGCAAAATGGGACAAATATCGCGATACAATGCTGTATCGATTTCCTCCCCCCACCCCTAGTAAATATGAATAAGGAAAGAGGTGTCAGGATGTTTTGAGGAGAAACTGTTGACATCGGAGGAGTTGCAGACTACTTCCTGGAAGAACGCTGCTTAATGATTGCATGTGTGTTTTGCATATGCCAGGGACAAGACAGGTGATCTGTATTTAGTTGGTGAAAGTAATGAGCCTAATGCAGATCCCTGGCATCAACACAGCAGCAGGGGTCATCTCACAGTTCCGACAGCTCCCAGACTCTGCAGGACTACTCTGCTAAATGGGCTCGCACAAAGACAATGCTGGGATGTCTGCGGAGAAGAAAGCCCACCTGATAAACTTGGACAAGTTTTGTTACCCAACTTATTAGCTAGCGAGTCAGTTTTCTAGTGATGATTCCTCGCTGGCACGCACGGTGAAGTTTGCAAAAACACACTCCAACACAGTACATTTGTTGTCAAGAGCAATGAGTGACGAGCAGCTGGTGCTGATTGAAACTGGTTGTCACCTCCAGTGATTAGCCACGTCTCAACATCAGTGTGTAATAGCACCCTCATCTCCTGTCTAATTGGCTCTCGTTTTGATTAAATAACGTATGCAGTCGCTAGTGTTTGTTTATGAGCTCGTGAAGTTGAAGTTGTTGAACTTTTGCGCTTGAGGTGTAGACTTCCTGTCGTGCTCCGAGGTTCAGTGGGAAAGGCAGTGAGTAACTTTAAGGGATCGTCATTTAACTGTTGGCTATGTGCTGTCGCGTGTGAATGCAAGGGTGTGACTCTTTCCACACAGAAAATAATGTTGCTGGACGATGTGGTTGATCCCATTATCTTATTATTCAAGTCTAATAAGGGTTAGGGGTGAGGCTGTTGACTGTCAAGGAGGAACTTTCCGCGGACAGCTGTAGTCTTGGACCAGTGTAGATGTTCTGTGCCTTGTCGGACACATGCTGTCACTTTTCTGAAACCGCCTGCGGGATGGAGGCAAGTCCACAGCGGGCCGCGTCGTGTATGTCCGAGCCTGTCTCCAGCGCCTCCACCTGCAGGTTCTCAGCTGTGTGTCCGCCTGGTATATTGCCGGATGGCTGATTTAACTCGCCGGTCCTCATCAGTATAGTCTCATGTGTTATAAACCAAAAAGAAGAGGAGCTTTAAATGCAACTTGCTGGTTAAAAGCTAGGAATAACTAGTTGATAAGCAGTTTAGAAAAAGTTTGTATAGCCTATTTACATTTTCATCATCCAAAAAATAGTTTAATTACAGGAGTGCTTGGAGCAAAAGGGAGATACTTGCTTAATAAACACATGGTTGTTCTGTAAAGTACTTCGGGGAGCGAGACGCTCGGCTTCTGAGACGCTCCCAGTGTGGTATGGTGCGGGCTAACGGGAGAACAAACTGGTGGCGCAACTGGAACGAAGCACAGACGCACGCGCCCGGTGGAAAATCAAGGTTAAGGTTGAAGACCGCAAGTTTGAAAATGAAAACAAAAGTGGAGGTGTGGTAAACTTGCTTCTTTCTAACTCCAAACTTGCAGTCTGTGTCCCGCTCCTCATCTCTGATTGGGGCTAACGGCTCTTGCATTGCCAGACCTAACTTCACAGCGCTGTTGAGTAAAGGTCTGGCTACACCACACTTACAGTCTGGTAAACCACTCCCAGTTGTCTTGGGCTTCGCTAAGCTCTGGACGCAGCAACGGTGGCTCTGCAAAATAGTCGTGGGAAGGAGCTTGTTTTGGTGGAACACTTGTACCTCCCCAAAAGAAAACGCCACATGAAATAGAAAAGGAAGTTAACTGTTCACACAATACAGCAACTATTGTACAACAGTAACAAGCATTTTTAAATTAGCATGATACATGGTTAAATCTAATTTGCTCTTACCAGTGTATTGCTGTGTATATTTTGTCCATAGCAAATCCCTATCAATTGTGCCCAAAACGTCCCAGTTAGATAGTTAATGTCGTAAACGTTCTGCGAAAGAACCAAGAAGGCATGCCAGATTGCATGATCTGAACTTTCTTCAAAACCTGCCATTTTCAGCATGTAGCTTGCTAGCTTGAAGTCTGAGTTAGACCGTGGCAACGCACGTTATCCTGGAACTGAACTGTCGTCGATCCAGACTAGCATCTACTACAACACATCCGAACTCTCTGACCAAACCGATGGCGGATGAATTGGTTAAATGACCTTAATGGGAGAGGCAAACGTAGCGGCAGATTAGCCAAACAAGCTGTCGACCATCCGACAGCTTCAAAATCAGCACCATGAACAGCGGTCGTGACGGTTTGTTGATGTAATGTGTTGTCAGCTAGTTATTTAGGAAGGCCTCAATTTAACTTTGTTTTGGATTATCCGATGGATTATTCCTTTAGTTTTGATTTGGCTGGAGATTTTGACTCTAATGGCATGCTGTCACATCAGATTTTGTTGTTTCCTTGCAGCAGCAGATAAGATACTGCACCAGCAAAACAGAATAAGGAGACAAATCCTCAACAGAAAAGGCAAGCACAGAATCTTAAATCCACTGTCTTTGTTCCCTCTTCTAGCAGTTAAAAAAAACACAAGTGACAAAACAAACTCTTGTCTCTGTGCAAAATTGATAATATCTACTGCGCTGTACGTCTGCAGATACACAGAAGAAACACACACGCACACACACACACACACACAGACGTAATGCTTAATTTCAGCGTGCCCTGCAGTATTATAAAAGTGCAGTTTGGAGCTCAGTTATGGATGTTGATGAGAGTAAAAGGTGGTGACTTTCCATTAGTGGGACAATAAGCTTTTCTACCGTAGACGCAGAAGCTCTCTCCAGGTCTACGTCTCTGACCCATAGATGGCAGTGTGTCCCCGAGTCTCCAGCATGGCGTCTGTGTGTCTGCTGGCCCGTAATGATGTGAGGAGAGGCAGACGGCCACTGACAGGCCTCCGTAATGCAGATTTACAGTAATGGCCTGCACAGAAATGAGATGTACACTATTAAATAGTTTGGAAAAGACATCTTGCTGCTACTTTGCTGTGGCCTGACCTCGCTCTATGAGCCGCCGAAACAACATACCAGATCATTGATTTGACAAAGACTTGACTAATGCTAGGGAAGAAGTGGGAAGAGAGGACAAAGAAAAAAATATCGATAGTCTGTCTTTCTTTTTCTTCTCTCCCTGCTCTTCTGTCAAGACGTGGTATGACGCCTTCTGTTCTGAGTTTTTGATAAGGTCACAGTGACACAACGGCCGTACATTAATGAGCGCCGTCGACACATGCTCCCATCACTGCTGGGAATTTGCCACCTCTTTCCTCCGCCACCTCCTCTTTCGTCCTTTAATTTGAATCCCACAATTAAGGTTGCCTTTTGTTCTTAGCTCATATGTAGCCAGTGGTCCGTGTCATTCTCCTCATCCATTATGGATCAGCAGCAGGAGTAGTAAGCGCGGCAAAAGTAAGATGTCTTGTTCTGTGTCCTGTGGAAGCAACAGATGGACTTGATAGACAAGGTTGTTTTTTATGTGTCAGGAGTTGTCAATAATGTTCAGTTGATATTAAAAATCTGAGGACCAAAGAAAGGCAACATTCATTGATTGTGTTAAAGTATGCCAGGGACCCGGTTCAAAAAGATAGACTTTGACCTAGTCTCAGCCTTCATCCGTTGCACAGAGCTGTTTAGTTCTGGAAGATCTTAAGTAGGAGTAATTTGCAGTGCACTGTGGGTAAATTAAGGCTTTTTTCTAACAAAAGAAACACGGCTGACTGAGCAACCGTATCAATCCACTTAGCTCTGTTTCACCTCAGCAGAAAATGTTAGCCTGGTGGAAAATAAACCAACAGTTAGAAGTACATTTGACTGGGAAAATTCAGCGTTTTTACAATAATAAAAAATAAAAAAAGTCCCCACAACCCGGACATGGTATTAATCTCTCAGTTGACAGAGCATGGCTCAGGATAGTTTCCTTGGGCCGACAAAGATGATTGACGATGCCCCCACTGCTGTATTGTACATTTCCAACAAGTAGCTGCGGCCTGTAAAATCTCTTTCCCCTAGTAATGAACACAATGTGAGCCTTGATTCATCAATTACTTATTTTGGGTACCGCTGATCAACAGGTGGCATTGCTTGTTACCGTGGAAACGCACAGTAGCTCCTAGTTCTGAGTTTGCCTGAGGGTAGGGTGGCTATCTCTGTAGGCTTGAAATAAACTCTCTAACTCATAATATACCCATTGGAGAGCACATTTACATTTAGCACAGTTTTGTCTTGAGATGCCACTCTGACCTTCTTGCAGATTAAGCATTTGGGTGGGACCGAGCCATAAGCCAGGTAGTTCTCAATGAACGGTGTGATTTCAGTGCGTTTGGCCAGCTCAGGTACAGTCCTCTCCGACTGAATGGCTCCATTTACAATGACAAATCTTTTTGTTGTGTCAGCCAATCTCTTACTGCTGTAAACCTAGAAAGTGTATTTTTTCTATGACATCTGGCAACTGTGAGTGGTTGTTGCCAGTCATACTTGCAGCATACATGTACCAGGGTTGATAGTACGGTAATCTCATAGTTTGAAAATGTAATACAAATGAAGTTAGTGTAAATGTTGCCTTGTCTTTCATTGTGGAGAAACATTAAGCATGTGAGCAAAAACAAAGTAGATCATCATGGGAACCACTGGCAAACACTAGTGTATGTCTCTGTCTGCTTCTCTCTGGCAGCCATTTATTCTGGCAACCTTTTCGATATGCTAATTTCCAGAAATACAGATCAGATACTGTATGTGCGAGCATCTTTGTGTGTGTGGTTCTTTATCCTGTCTGGATGTTTTCAATTGTGTTTCTGAAGCGAGTGCTCCCGGACCCTTTCTTTCTGTGTGTGTGTGTGTGTGTGTGTGTGTGTGTGTGTGTGTGTGTGTGTGTGTGTGTG